>NW_020956392.1:100524-129976 GCF_003031625.1 Empidonax traillii
GGGGGGTGTGTGAGGTTGTGGTTGGCTGTGGGTTGGGTTGGGTTGGGTTGACCCATCCCGTGCCCCTTTGGCGGGTTTTGGGTGTTGGATGTGGCTTTCTGGGCGGTGGGTTTGGTAAATTGGAGGGTTGGAGGAAGGTGGGAGCTCTTGGAGAGGAGAGGAGTGGTGTGACCGCCAGGGGATGGGTTTGGGTTTGCTCCTCTCCTGGAACAGTGGATTTGCAGCCCCCATCTCCAGGAATAAAATGGGTGAAATCAGCAGATTCTCTTGCCTGTTTGGGGTCCTGTGTCCTCTTCTGCCTTGAGGCACCTCCGAGGGGCTTTGCCAGGGGCAGGTTGTCTCCAGCCCACCGTGCTGGAGCAGAAATGCTCCCAGAGGACACAAGGGTGAAGGTGATTGTTGAGGATCCCAATTCAGAGCTGTCCTGTCTTGGTTTGCACCTTGGCCAACGTGGAGACATCAACCACAAAACTCTCTCAGGGAGAGGAGACTGAAACGTTGGTCTTCTCCTTTATTTTCCAGCTTGGTGTCTCCCCCTTTTTTCCCCCTCCCTCCTCCTGCTGGAGGGGAAATTCAGAGGAAGAAAAGAGAAAACTGGTAATTCCTGCTGGACATTTCCCTGCTTGTGCCCAGCACTGTGGTCAGAACCCACCTCAGCTGGTGCAGTGACAGCGTTTGGGTGGCAAAGCAGGAGGAAAATGTGGTGCTGCCAGTGTGGGGAGGGTTTGGCAAAGAGGGACCCAGGGCTGGGGCTGCAGCAACAAGAGGATTGATTTTCCCTGAGAACCTCAAGACAACTCGGCCCATGGACTCGTTCAGTGGCACCCTCTGGGGTGGGACTTTTGTGTGTTGAACCCCAGGAGCTGATCTCTTTTTTTCCCCAAAAAAGCCCCGTCCTTAAACCCCCTGAGATCCATGTTAGGGGTACGGCGTCTCCTCCCAGCCCCTTTCCCTTTACTGTGACAGGATTTTCCATGGAAAACCCAACATGGAACCAGCTGTAGCTGCCCCAACAGAGGCTGAAAAGCACGATGGGATGAAGGACAAAGCAGGGGCTTGTTCTTGACCCATCCCATC
This sequence comes from Empidonax traillii, assembly GCF_003031625.1. Lineage (NCBI taxonomy): Eukaryota > Metazoa > Chordata > Aves > Passeriformes > Tyrannidae > Empidonax > Empidonax traillii. The sequence continues at coordinate 101,602 of NW_020956392.1, forward strand.
GCTGCTTCCCTGCTTGGGAACGCTGGATCCACAGGGGGGGTGTGAGATGGTGCAGCCTCTGGGTAGGGTTGGGATGGATCCTCTCAGGGGGGATGAGCTGCTGCTGCTGGGAGCAGAAGGCTCCCCATATCCAAGACTTCCCGGTGGGATCTTTGTCCTCGGGAAGGATCTGAGGGCGGGTGGAATTCATGGAGAGAGGGAAGGCCACGGGCAGACACGACCCCCCCAAACCCCTGGGGTTCATTACTCTCACCCTTCAAACCATCAAGAGCAGCCACAGCTGAACAAATCCCTCCATCTTCAAAGCAAAGTCCGTGCTGTGCCCTCCTTCACTTGGGGGGAAAAAATGCTCTCAAATCTGCAGAGAAGCTTTTTGGGTTTCTCCGAGGTGCTCCCATTAAAAGGGAAAGGGGAGTTGAACACGCCACGCCCTCCGAGCAAGATCCAACCTGAGAACCTGTCCCAGAGCTGATGATTTCACTGCAGCCCTTCTTGGCCTGATTTGATTCGTATTTTTGCCCAGGCACAGGTGACTTGCAGTGAAAAGGCTCCTTTTGATCTGAAACACTGCTGTCGATCGGCTTTTTTTTAATCGAGAACCGCTTCCGGTGGTATCAAGGGCTGCTCCCCCAGCCCCAGGCTGGGCTCAGCATGCCTGAAACTGCTCCTGTCCAACGGATTCTTTTCCAGGATTGGAAGCAGCCCAGGGGATGGGCTTTCATCCCCATTCACGGCTCATTTAGGCAGATTTGTTCCTATTCAGGCCGTGCTCAGAAAATGGGGCTGTTTTCCTTATTCTGGGTAATAAAAGAGGGGGAAAAAAAAAGTAACTTTTAGTCCCAGCTGTTTGTTTTGTTTTGGTCTTGGAAATTGTGTCGTTCCCGGTGGGGTCAAGGAGGTGTTAGCAGAGGGACTTCGTGTTGTGGTTGAGCTCCTGGATCGCGGTTTTGGCCAAAGTTTGGGATGGGCTGGGAGAGGGACCAGCACTGGGAGCTGGGTTTGGGGTGGACGTCCAGCTGGCTGCAAGACATGGCCTGGTCACCTGGGTGTGGTGTCCCCTGGCTTTGGGGACCACATGCCAAGGCCATCTCTTAACCCTGCTGGAAGGGAATTAGGAATTAGGAAGCAGGGCCTTGGGGTGTGTCTGAGGCTGCAGGGAACACACGCCGGTGAATTCCCTCTTGTCCCTCTCGGGGCTGCTCCGTCCTCGCTCAGCCTCTGGATTTTTTCCCAGGGTGAGCAAGTCCTCAGCTTGGCTTCCTGCTCCCAGAAAAGGGTATTTGTGGACCAGCCTGCAGGAAAAAAAAAAAAAACACCACAAAAAAACCCCCTTAAAAACCCCACTAAAACAAAAGCCCCAAACCAAACTGCAGCACCCCTTTCTTTCTCCCAGTTCCCTGACTAAATTGGGGGATTCAGTGGGAGCCTGTGGTTTTCCTCTGGGAAAGGAGGATTTGTGCAGCTTCATTCAGAGGTTGGGCTCGATGATTTGGAGCTGTTTGGCCAGGAGATGGGGGAGATAAGTTATAAACGTGGTGGGAAGCAGTTTGGGAGCAGAGTGTCCTCCCTTGAGCGTGGAGGCTGCAGGAGGTTTGGCCAGGGGAAGAGGGGAGAATCCCAAAGAGCAGCTTCCAGCGTGGAACATGGAATTGCAGCCTGGTTTGGGTTGGAAGGCGCCTCAAAGCTCCCCTCATTCCACCCCCTGCCACGGGCAGGGACACCTTCCACCAGCCCAGGTTGCTCCAACCTGGCCTTGGATGCTTCCAGGGATGGAGGGTTGCTTCCAGCTGGAAGAGATCCCATCTCCTTCCAGACTGCCAGCACAGGGAAGGTCCATCGTGTCCAAGCAGCTCTGCCAGGCTGCAGCAGCAGGGTCAGCACTGGCATTGTCCCCTCTCAACCTGTCCCCTCTTTCCCTACCAACAGGATTCCCCCCAATTCCAGCCCCTGCTTTGCATTTTCAGCTGCCACTTGCAGCGGCTCTTTTGTTATTTTCTGCTGTTCATTAAAGAAAAAAAAAAAAAAAAAGGCAGCTGATACCATCTCACTGTTCATGGAAGGAAACTATTCAGGGACATTAACTGGTGGGTTTGGAAAACTTACCATAACGGGAAACCCGAGTTTCCTTCCAGCCCCGCACCCTCCCAGCTCCCTGCCAGCCAGGACGCTTCGAATGGCACGTTAACAACTCCAAAAAAAACACCCTAAAGGCACTTTCTGGGCGGAATAACCGAGAGTCAGCCGGAGCTGGGGGGCTCTTTGTGTCTCCAGAGTGCTCTGAGAGGGACATCCCGTTCCTGGGGCTCTTTTCAAAGCGTCCTCCGTGCTGATGAGGGGGGTGTTGAAAGGTAGAGCAAGCTGAGCAGCTCGGCAGGGCTGGGGATTTGTGGGGTCCTTCTGAGAGGCTGGGGCTGAACTGAAACCACCCCTCTGGAACGGCACTTTTGGGAGCCCTCAGGGAGAAGCTGAGTGAGGGGGAGGGTCCCCTCTGTGCCCCTGGCTGTGTCTGTGTGATGGGGGAAATGTGCTGGTTCCTGTATTCCAGATGGGATGAATCCCATGATGGGGATAAACTGGGGAGGGATGGTGAGGATCCCCTTTGGTGTCTCCCACCCTCTGCTTAAACCCCTCAGGAGACACCAGGGGGTAGAAGTGCCTGGTTGTGGCACTGCTGCCCCTCATTGCAATTCCCGAGGGGGTTTTGCTGCCAAATCCAGCCCTTTTGGGACCAGGATGGGTATGGAGGAGGGAGAAGGAGGAGAGGAAAAAGCATCTTTCTCTCCATTGTCTAATCAAAGGGAGCCTGGTTTTAAAGGCTTCACATTCAGCGCTGAGCCCAGGGGGAACATCCAGCATTAAAAACGTTCCAGGACCTTTGTCCCTAAACATTCCAGGGCCTTTGTCCCTCAGCACCCCCTTTGAAATCGCTGGCAACGAGCAGGTTTGGAGCAGCCTGTTCCGGTGAGAGGGGTCCCTGCCCAGGGCAGGGGGTGGAACAAGATGGTCTTTAGGTCCCTTCCTGCCCACCCAAACCATTCTGTGATTGCAGGATTGGCTGTGCTGCTCCTCGCCCTCCACACCAGCCCCGGGTGCTCCATTCGGGGATAAACCAGCCCGTTTTGGTCCCAGGGATGCTTTCCTTTCTCTCTCGGGTGAGAGAGCAGCTGGGTGGGGTCTGGCTGTCGCTCCCAAAAAGCCAAGCCAAGGAGGGGGGGGGGATGCACGCTGGGGTTCAGCTCTCAACCCTGTGGGGTGTATTTGGGTCAGGACCCAGTTTTCTCCCCTCTGATGGACAGTTTTGGGGGAAACAGGGGGTCAAGGCTCTCTGCAGAAGGATCTGCCGGTGGCTGAGGGGGAGGGGACGTGGCCAGCGAGGCCGGGAGGGGGTGGTGGGTGCTGGGGGAGCGTGAGGAGCCCGTGACGAGGATGCTGCTCCTGGAAAATCGATCCTAATCCCGTTGTCTGTGCCGCAGAGCCGGCACCGCCCCGGCTGGCAGAGGGCGCGGGGAGCAGGGGGAGCTGAAGGGAGGCTGGAAATCGGGAGGGTGGAAATCGGGAGGGTGGAAATCGGGAGGGCTCCCGTGTCCCCAGAGCACTCCTGGCTGCTGGGTGATCCTAAAAGAGGTGCCGGGGGGGCCCCAATTCCCACAGAGGGCGGGGAGCTGGTGCCGGTGAGGGAAGGTGTCCTGCCCCTCGTGGTCGTGGGGTGACCCATCCTCACAACCTGAGCAGGAGGGAGGAAAACCAAGACGTATCTCCAAGAGCCCCTTCCTTGTGCGAGCCCCAGAGCCCCAGCCTTTGCTCCTGGCACACTTCCCTGCTGCTTTTCCCCTCCAAATTTCCAGCTTGGGGGACAAACCCACCCTCTCTGGAGCTGCCCTTCCCCCTCCAAGCCGGCACCCACATCCCATCCCACCTCTCCCCAAAGACGGGGGAGATCCTGCTCGGCGGGATCAACCCCTCCCCAAAGACAAGGAAAGAAGCTTTCCCTGGGTTTCTCCCCCTCCCCGGATGGAGGATGCAGGTGGATGGGTCTTGCCTGGCCTGATTGGAATTCACTTCAGCACTCCCGGGGCTGGCTCAGCCCTGCAGATCCCCACCCTGAGCCGCTGCAGAGCGGCTGCTTCGCCCCGATCCGGCACCGAGCAGCGCCCCGGACCCCCAACCTCAGGCTGGGAATGGGGAGATCTGTGAGGCTGGGAGGGGTGGGAGTGTGTGGGGGGGATTAAAATTTCTGGGAGAGGACGGAAATCATCCTTCCACAGCCGGGACACGAGTGGGAGAGGAGCAAACCAGCCACGAGGCACTTTTTTAGCCTCAGGCACAGCTTTTAACTCCCGAGCTGAGCTTTTGATATCCCAAAATCAAGGCTGCTCTGCCGCTGCCAAAAGGCTGCTTTGTCTTTGCTGCTTGGATTAGGGTTATTTTCGGGGCTGGAAGAGGGGCTGTTGTGTTCAGTAAGTTCAGCTTCCTGCCTTAGACAGGCCCCAAACTGCTGCGTGGGGCTGAGCCTTCCTTATTACACTCATTAGTTGCCGAGGGAGGGAGGGAGCAGCTCCACGGGTGGGGAGCTTTTTAAAGGCATCACCTACGGCCATGCAACCTGTTATGAAAGCTCTGCACAAACCAGGATGGATTTGTTAGGTGGGCAATCAGAGGAAAATCAACACCTTTTGGTGGAGAAGGGCCCGGTGTGTTCGGTCTGGGAATTGTTGGAGGGGGGGGGGGGGGTTGGAGTTGTTTTCCCCCCCTCATCTCAGGGTTGTTTTCCTGGGGCAGGTGGATGGTGGTGGTTTGCCAGCCCGAGGGTTGCTTTGCTGGCTGCCTGGCTCTCTCCTTGTGGGCAGGGGGAGCCGTGCTGGTTTAATTCCCAGGCAGGGATCTGCAGCTCTGAACGCTTGATGATACCTTTGCCTGAGCATCCTCCGCGTTCCCGCCGGGCCCTGTTGATGGGTGTGGGCTCAGCTCTGCCCCCTCCACCCCTGCTGACCCACAGAACGCCGGTTTGGAGCGCTGGGAGCTCCACTGTGGTCAAAACTGGGGTGGGATTTGGTGTTGGGTGGAAGGAAGGGGCCAGGAGGAGCCCTGAGGCGGGGGAAGAGCTGGAGCTGGGCACTGGAGCGGTGTGGAGTCTCCCTCTCTGGGGGCATCCCAAAGCCACCTGCACGTGTCCACCCTCCAGGTGGCCCTGCCTCGGCAGGGGGCTGGGCTGGGTGACCTCCAGAGGGCCCTTCCAACCTCCACCCACCTTCCCACCCCCCCTGAGATCCTGTGACGAGCTGCAAGTCTTGGCCAGGGAGTCTGGGAGCAGAGCTTGGAGGGGGGGTTTGGGAAGGGATTACTGGGATTGCTGGGCACTGTGATGGCTGGGAGGTCTCCAAGGAGCAGCAGGGCAGGAGGAGGAAGGGATTTAGCGCAGGAGCCACAGTCCCTTCGCTCTTTATCCTTTCCTGTGCCAACCCCCGAGGTTTTCGCCCTCCTTGCCCCTCTCCATCGCTGTCCCCTCTGTCCCTTCACTCCCCGGGGCACAGGGGGACTGTGCCACCCCCTCCAGCTGTGCCAACACCTGTCATCAGCCCAGCCCACGAAATGAAGGTCTCAAGACCTTCTGTTGTTGACCCAAATGGTTTCCAAAGAGGTTTGGGGGATTTTGAGGGGGTTTGGGGGATTTTTGCCACACCGGGATGTTTTTTTTCCCTCCCTCCTCCTTGGGGAGCAGAAAAGGGTGAAAGGAGCTCTGGGGTGGGATCCAGGCTTGAGCTGCTGCTGGAGAAGGGCAGTGCAGGGAGGGGGGAGGGACAGGAGAAGAGCCTGAACTCCTGGAGACGCTCAGACTGGCTCCTCTCCTCCCTGATTTTGTTTAAATTAAGCCATCTGCTCACATTAAATGGTGAATTATCTCGGCTGCTGCCGCTCTCCCTGCGGGAACAGTGGCCAGAGGGGAGGGGGGACAGTGCAGGGCTGCACCCTTGGCCCTGGATCCCGGGAAAACGTGGCTCCCATTGGAGGTGGGTGTCACCCCCCCACACACACACACACTTCTGTATCCCAGGGAAACAGGAGCTGGTCACCTGGGAAGATCAGAGCGCTGCTCCACTGCCTTGGACGAGGCTTGGGAACTCTAATCCATCTCATGGAGCTGAGGGGGGTGTGACCTTCCCTGCCTGCTGTCCTTGGGAGCTCTCCCAGAGCCCTCAGAGCTCTCCCTGTGATGCTGCAGCTCAGAGGAGGGCAGGGATGGAGTGCACCAGGATGGAGGGGCTGGAGCTGCCGTGGGGAATGACACCCCAGGACCTGGGTTAGCTCAGGGAGGGATTTTCCCTTCGTTTTTTTCTGCCTATTCCTCACATTGTTTGGCTTGGAAAGACCTTCCTGGTGATGTCCAGGGATGTCCAGACAGCTCAGGGTCAGGTTAGGGGGGATCTTCTTCTCTTAGGGCAGCTCAGATACACCCAAATCCTGCTGTGGGGTCCCACTTGGGGCCCCTCAGCGTGGGTTGACAGTCCCTGGCACTGGGTTCTGGTCCCTTCTGGATGCTCTCTGTGGCAGAGTCATGGAATAATGGAACAGTTTAGGTTGGAAGGGACCTTAAATCCACCCAGACCCACCCCCTGCCACGGGCAGGGACACCTTCCACCAGCCCAGGTTGCTCCAAGCCCCGTCCAACCTGGCCTTGGACACTTCCAGGGATGGGGCAGCCACAGCTTCTCTGGGCAACCTGTGCCAGGGCCTGCCCACCCTCACAGGGAACAATTCCTTCCAATATCCCATCTCACCCTGCCCTCTTCCAGCTTGAACCCATTCCCCCTTGTCCTGTCTCTCCAGTTCCTGGAGATGCCATGCTCTGCCCTGTTGCTGTCCTTGCTCAGCCTTTGTGTGCTCTTTCTTTTTTTTTGGGAGGGGCTGTTTTTTATCTTCAGCTCCATCTCCCAGACAGGAGAGATGAAAATGAGCTCTTGTCCTCCTCGGAGGAGAAGATCAGGCAGAGACACAGAGGAAAAAAAGGGAGGGAAATTAAGCAGAAATAGCTTCAGGGGTCATTTAAAAATATCCCCAGGACTGCCTTAAATATCTGTTTAACAAGAAAACATAGTCCATGGCTGAGGGAGCTCCAGGCACTGGATGTACAGGAGGGTTTTGATAAAGACCCACAGGATTTAATCCCATCCCGGGGGGAAGGAGGGGGCACGGAGATGGCAAGAACATGAGGGAGACCTCAGGGCAGGAGGAGGCTCCAGGGTTGTTCTCAGCCACCCTCCTGTGCCCACGAACTGCCCCCCACACCCTGCACAAAGCCACGCTTGGAGCGTTCTGGGTCTCTAAAATAAGGTCCTTTTCCCATCAGGATCCACCAGCAGCCGAATCCGGGTGTTCTGCTGATGGAATAGGACTGGAATCCAACCTGTGGAGACCCCTGTGGGCTCCCACCGATCTTCCTCGGGCGTGTTTGTGGTGCCACCACCCCGGCCCTCGTGGTTTTCCTCCCTTGGGAGTCACCTGTGCTGGTGCCTCTGCCTGGATAAGGATGGCCTGCCCTGGCTCCTTGTCCCCAGGAAGGCTGGGACTGGACAAGGAGCTTTTTTGGACTTCCAGTTCTTCTGGAAGTGACCTGCTGATGGACCAGCCACAGGGATGGAAAGGCATGGAGTTAAATCCACACCACAAGGCCCACAAGGAGACACGAGTGGCAGGTCTGGCCCCCTGGGAGGAAGAGTTTGAAGCCACCAAGGGGATGAAGCTGGGTGGGTGTGAAGCACCAGGAGTGACTCTCTGCCCCTTGCCCCAGCTGCTCTGTTGGGATTGGGATCCCAAAAGGGTTTCCCAGCTCCCAGTCCTTCAGAAATGAGGTGATTTCCTTTTTCTTTGGAGCACCCAGGTGGAGAGCAGCCCTCCCTGGCCAGGCCTGCCCCAGGAGCTGCCCCACCAGCCACCCCCTTGAATTATTCACGACCCCCAGAGGATCCTGTTACACCTGGAGAAAGCTCTCCTTGAGCCTGCCCAGAGCTTGGAAACCCAAGATCTTGAGGGAATTCAACTCACACGTTCCTTCCCCGGGTCCAGCAGTCGCTCTGAGGCAAAGTCAGGCGAGGTTTTGACTTTGGGGCCCCGGCTGAAGGTTGGTGGGTGTCTCCTTACAGACCTGAGGGCTTTATTGATTGTCTCCTGCCCGAGTTCCCACCCCACCCAGGCGGGAACTGTTCCCCTCCAGGTGACAAATGGAGCTGCCAGCCTCTGATTTATTTTAATTGCCGTTTTTTCCCTCCCACTGGTGACATAAAGACATGATGAATCCGTGCCGGAGCACCCGAGGTGGGATGTGCTGGGGCTTGGTTGGGGACATCGTCCATCTGGATGCAGGGAAAAAAATCCCTCTTTGAAAACCCCCAGTACGGGGAAACTGAGGCTTAGGAGGAGCTGGGAAATTGTTCATGGGGGAAAGGGAAGAGAAGCTGTTTTGAGGGGTGGGAAAATGCCAGTTTTGTGGTCGGGGTGAGCTGAGGGGTTCCAGGCTCTTTCTGGGCTCTTCAGCAGCCCCACGGGGTGATGCATCTCAGCACAACATCTTTGTCACTTGGGAAGCTGCTGGAGAGGAGGGAGGATGTCAGGAAGATTCCATGTGTTCTCTGCAGCTGCAGGGACAGGGACGGGGACAGGGACGGGGACAGGGGCAGGGGAGGATGTGCTGATGACCCTTGGAGATGCGGGAGAGATGCACGAGATTCCAGGGAACCGAGTGGCACACGGAGCGAGCCCTGGGGGCATCTCCTTTGTCCCCCCGTGCAAGCGCTGGACGCTCCACAGGCTCCTGTCCAGCTTCTCCCTTCCAGCGTGCTGGAAAAACCTTTTTTACCGCAGGCTGTGTCCTTGCTTTGCTCGCCGCTGGGACACCGGGAAGGGCGCGGGTCCCAGCGCCGCTGTCACCCTCCGGTTCCCCAGAGCAGCTCTGGCACAGCCTCTCCCTCCTGGAGCAAGAGCCACTCGTGCTGCAAACGCGTCACAGTCGGCGCTGACGTTACAGCTCAGAGCAGGGCTGGGGGCGTCTCCCCCATATTCCCTCCCTCCCCCCATCCAAGGACAATCCTTCGCCAAAAGGCAGCCAAGAGCCCCGGCTGGGATGAAGTTTGGGTGTTTGGGGCGTTTTGGGGACCTGTGGTTGTGTGACGTCCTCTCCCCCTCCCCTTCTGGAGCTGCCACCTGTTTGGTGTCTGCCCAGCAGAGCCCAGCTCGTCCCTCACTCCCGGCTGTGTCACTGCCCTGTTGGTGACACGGAAATGGCTCCAGCGTTTAAAGGCGCCTGCCTGCCTGCCTGCCGGGATCGGGATCGGGATCGGGATCATGGCAGGGCGAGCTGAGTCCTCCAGGGCCCCGCTGCTCCTCCTGAGCAGGGAGAGGAACCGAGGCAGGGAGTGGGGATGGACCAGATTGCGGTGGAAGGGTCTCTGAGGGAGCGGGTTGTGAATTTGGGCTCCTCCGAGCACAGGCAGGGCTTGGAAAGCAAAGGCAGCAGCTTGCAGGGGGCAGATGGACCGGAGGCAGAACAGAGCCAAACCACCTGAGGCTCGTGGATGCCCAGAGCTTCCCAGAGCTCCGTTTGGATTCCTCGGGCTGCATCCCTGGAGGAGGAGGAGCCTCCCGCCGGGAGGAACCGGAGGTGGGCACCCAAGATCGGGCGGCTCCACCTTGTACAGGCATCGCTGTCCCGAGTGGGACCATCCCCGGCGAGTCCCGGGGAGGGAAACTGGGAGCCAAGGGCTGGGGGGGGGTCCCTGGGTACCCAAATCTCTGTAATTATAGATCCACGTCCATGCAGCAGCTCCCCTCAGGACACAGCGCTTTGGGAAGGATGTGGCCCTGCAATGTGATCCCGGATCCCTCATCCTGCCTTAATTCTCTCTGTACTTCGGGGGTTTCTTCTTCCCTCTCCATTAATCTCTGAATATTAGGTGGAAAGCGAACAATTACCACACTAATGGCTCCATAAATTCCTTCATTATTTATTAAACTCGAGCGCTCCCCGCGCAGCGGAGGGAAAGAGGAGAAACGGAGAAGAAACGGGAGCGGAGGGGGATGAGGAGCCGGGTCAGAGGGGCTCGGGCTGGGCTGCGGCAGCGGGGAATTCACGGGCTGCCGTTGCCCTCTGCCGGTAACGGGACGGAGAGGGGCTGCTCTTCCTTGTCCTACTCTTCCCTGCTCTTCCCTGCCCGCTGGCACAGCCCCGGGGTCCCCAGGGACACGAGGCTGGGGAGCCCCGGCGTGTCTGGGGCTGCTGGTGGCGAGGATGCTCCGCCACGATGCGACCACCCCGCTCGGGGACCCAAAGCTGTCCCCAAAGCTGCCCCCAAAGCTGTCCCCAGAGCTGTCCCCAAAGCTGTCCCCAAAGCCCTCAGGGACGACGCCGAGCAGCGCTGCACATGGATAACATAAGCCCGGTTTTAGGAGAGGTTAATTCCGGTAGAGGCACGGGGAAGGGGGAGGAATGTTGAAGTCCCCACCCCGCGCAGCCGGACACGGGATGGAGGGAAATCCCCTCTCTGCCGCCTTTCCTCGAGGTGCCGGCAGCCGTTTGCTGCCAAACCTCCCCGGCATCCCGCAGGGCTGGGGGCACGTTCTCCCGCTTATTTCCCGCTGGCCCAGGCGAGGTGTGACCTGCAGGGATCAGCGGGGATCAGGAGCCGCCGTGCCGGGGGAAGCTTCACCCCCTCTCCGGGTCGGAGAGCGCGGCGAGCTCCGCTCCCGGGAGGGCCCTTGTGGCCTCGCCTAAGTGGAGCTAATGGATTTCCGTGTCTCCAGCAGCCAGCTGGGATCTGAGCGCGTCTCCTGGAAGGAAGGCAGCTCTTCTGAAGGCAGAACTGCCAACAAGCAGATGCCTCCCCAGCCGAGGTGCTCACCGGCCCGCCTGGATCAGCAGGATCGGGGCGGGAGCTCTGGGTCCTGCCAGGAGCCCTTTGCTCCTCCACCATCCACTCCAGCCAGGTTTGGGAAGTAAAATGCACAGTTAAACCCCAAGAAAATCTGGGGTTTTGGGGTTTTTTTTGCAGGCAACCAGCAAATATCTGTAGTTCTGCCACACCCCGGTACCCTCTGGGATGAGCCCAGCTCCTCAGAGGGACGTGCCTGCCCAACTGCCATGGACACCAGATGTAATTAGATGTTTAGATCTAGGCCAGGGGCTCCAGGGCCATCTGGCACCTGAATTATTCATTCACTTATATCTAAGCACAGGCAGAGAGCAGAGCACAGCTCCTTATCCAGCCTGGGCCCAGGGGGACATTCCTGCTGGAGCCGGATGGTTTTTGATGGCCTGACAGAGCCTGATCCTTTCCAGAGCTCCTTCCCAGCGCTTGTGATGCCTTTTCCCAGCGCCAAACCCGCTCCAAACCACACCAGAGACACTGCACAGAGATCCACATCGGCAGCAGCTGCTGCAGAGGTGGAAAAATCCCCAAGGAGAAGAGTCTCCCCTCGGAAGGAGAGGGCCAGGAGGCCCGAAATCAGATTAAATGTCTGTCAGGAGGGTGATGTGGCCCAGTGCTCCTCCAAGGTGTCTTTCACTCCATGACTCATCAGCTGAGGAATTTTAATCCCTTTCTCTCCCCAGCCCAGGCACCCGAAGAGAGGACCTTGGTGATGGATTTCTTCCCCAGCCAGGGAAGCTGTGCTAGGTTTTACCAGATGTAACCTCAGGAATGAGGCTGAAATATGGCAAAATATGGCAAACTCCCCAGTTTTCCCTCACCTGTTTGAGGATTAATTCCTCAGGTCCCTCTGGGCGACCTGGGAGAGTGGAAGGTGTCCCTGCCCATGGCAGGGGTTGGTGTTGGAGAAGCTTTAAGGTCCCTTCCAACCCAAACCAGCCTGGAATTCTGGGGTTCCTCAGGGAGCTGGGGAAGGGGCTGGAGCAGCAGGAGCAGCTGATGGAGCTGGGGGGGCTCAGCCTGGAGAGAAGGAGGCTCAGGGGGGACCTTCTGGCTCTCTGCAGCTCCCTTCTACAACTCCCACAGGCAGAGCAGAGAGGGGGAAAGAGGAGGAAGAGCCCCAGGGCAACATAAGGCAGTGGGAACCTCACAAAATATAGAGATTAGAGCGGGATGGGGAATCCTCACAAAACACAGGGATTAGAGCAGGATCCTCACAGGGCACAGGGATTAGAAAGGATCGGGATCATCATAGGACACAGGGAGTAGAGCGGGACCGGGATCCCCACAAAACACAGGGATTAGAGCCGTTCCTGCCCCATGGGAACGGGTTTTCCCTAATCCAGAGGCTGCAGCGGCTCCGAACCTTCCCCTCAGGCCCAACCCAGAACTCTTCCCCTCCCCAGGCCGCTGAGCCGAGCTCCAGCTCCTCGAGTAAAGACGGAATAAATCGGCATAACACCGTTTTTCTGCAGCTTTAAGCAGGCGATATTAGCAAAAGTTTGGAGGCTTCGATGCAGAACAGGGCCCTGCAGCTCCTCAGGGTCCCACAGCGGGCAGGGCAAGCCCAGAGCCCTGCGGGGCTCCCACAGCCGCGCCGGGAGCGCTTCGCTGTATTCCCCGGGGCGGATGCGAACCAAGAAACATGGAGAGAACGGGAGAGGCACTCAGTGTAGCCGAGCTCCCCCCTTTCCCACTCCGGCGGGTTTGCTGGGGGGGGGAAGGGGGGGCTGAGGGGACTCACGGGGTGTTTAAAACACCCGATCCGCTCCCTCCGCCGCCCGGCGCGCTCTGAGCCCTCGGCAGCGGCCGCGCCGAGAGCCCCGCTGGGGAACCGCCCCCCTCCCCGCCATCGCCAATCAGAGCCGGCGCTACCGTGACTGATGTTCGCTGTAGCCAATCAGCGCGCTCCGCGGCCTCACCTAACGGGTCGCTGGGGAGATTTTCCCGCCCAATGGGGGCCCGAGGGCGGAGTCGCGCGGAAGCGCGCGCTTCGCCGTGAGTGGCGCGAGGCTCAGCCAATCAGAGAGCTCAGCGGAGGCGAGCAGTGACCAATGAGGGAAGGGGGCGGGGAAAGAGCTACTCGCGAGAATTCCAGAGGGACGCTGGGAACCCGCGTCCGAGCGAGGGGGCCAATGGGGAAGGGCGGGGCGGGGCAGTAATAGTTGGCAGGTAAGGCAGCCAATCGGACGGCGGGCATAAGTTCCTCCCTGCGGCCAACGAGAGGCGGAAAATCTTCCCGTGGTTGAACTGCCGCGATTGACAGGCGGGACCGCCCAATCAGAACGCCGCGCCCTTTCTAACTGACCAATGAGCGGGCCGCGGTTCTCCCCGCCCCTCTCCGGGGGCCAGCGGGCGGAGTGACAGCGCGGCGAGCCAATGGGAGCGCGCACCGCCAGGCGGTGGGCGGTACCCCCCCGCACGGGCGGCCAATGGGCGCGGGCACCGCCCCGGGCAGCCAATGGGTGCCGGGGCGGGGGGGGGGCGGCGCGCGCTGCCGGCGCGGCTCCCAAGATGGCGGCGGGTGCGTGAGCGGGGCGGGCGGGGAGGGCCCGGCGGGAGCGCGGCCGCCGCCGCCATGAAGGGCAAGGAGCGCTCGCCCGCCAAGGCCAAGCGCTCCCGGGGTGGCGAGGACTCGGCGTCCTCCTCCTCCTCCTCCCGCGGCTCCAAGAAGCCCAGCGGCTCCTCCGGCAGCGGCGGCGGCGGCGGCTCCAACGGCGGGAAAGCGGCGGCGTCCGGGGAGAGCAACAGCGGGAGCGGCCGGCGCGGCGCGCACACCGACAAGGGCCGCGCCGGTAGCCGCGAGTACGAGAGCGGCGCGGCCGCCAGCGGAGGGGGCCGGCACGGCTACAGCGGCAAAGCCGCGGAGGCGTCGCGGAGCAGCAGCAGCCGCGGAGAGTCGCGGGCGGCCGCCGCCTCCTCGTCCTCCTCCTCCTCCTCGGAGCCCGGCGAGTACAAGACGCTGAAGATCAGCGAGCTGGGCTCGGCGCTGAGCGACGAGGCGGTGGAGGACGGGCTGTTCCACGAGTTCAAGCGGTTCGGCGACGTGAGCGTGAAGATCAGCCGCCTGCCGCCCGGGCCCGGCTCCGGCTCCGACGAGCGCGTGGCCTTCGTGAACTTCCGCCGGCCCGAGGACGCGCGGGCGGCCAAACACGCGCGGGGCCGCCTGGTGCTCTACGACCGCCCGCTGAAGATCGAGGCCGTCTATGTGGGCGGCAGCGGCCGCCGGCGCAGCAGCCGCTCCCCGGCGCTGCTGGACAAGGAGTCCCCGTACGGGGCGGCGGCGGCGGTGGGGGCGGTGGCGGCGGCCGTGCGGCACCCGCCGGCCGGGGCCGCGCAGCGGGCGCTGTCCCCCGCGGGCAGCGGCGGAGCGCTGGGCTACCGGGACTACCGGCTGCAGCAGCTCGCCCTGGGCCGGCTGCCGCCGCCGCCGCCGCCGCCGCTGCCGCGGGAGCTGGAGAGGGAGCGGGACTACGGCGGGTTCTACGAGGCGCGGGTGCGGCCCGCCTACGGGCTGGAGAGGGTGGCCGGCGTGGCGGCGGCCGGAGGGTTCCGCGGAGGAGGAGGAGCGGGAGGAGGAGGCGGCGCCGGAGCGGCCGGCGAGGAGGAGATCAGCCCCGAGGACGACCAGAGAGCCAACCGTACCTTGTTCCTGGGCAACCTGGACATCACCGTCAGCGAGTCGGACCTGAGGCGGGCATTCGACCGTTTTGGGGTCATCACCGAGGTGGACATCAAGAGGCCGGGCCGCGGGCAGACCAGCACCTACGGGTTCTTGAAGTTTGAGAACCTGGACATGGCGCACCGGGCCAAGCTGGCCATGTCGGGGAAGGTGCTGCTGCGCAATCCCATCAAGATCGGGTACGGCAAAGCCACCCCTACCACCCGGCTCTGGGTGGGCGGCCTGGGGCCCTGGGTGCCCTTGGCCGCCCTGGCCCGGGAGTTTGACCGCTTTGGTACCATCCGCACCATCGACTACCGCAAAGGGGATTCCTGGGCCTACATCCAGTACGAGAGCCTGGACGCGGCGCAGGCGGCCTGCACACACATGAGGGGCTTCCCCCTGGGGGGCCCGGACCGCCGGCTCCGCGTGGACTTCGCCGACACCGAGCACCGGTACCAGCAGCCCTACCTGCAGCCCCTGCCCCTGCCGCCCCCGGCTCACTACGAGCTGGTGGCAGAGGCGGCTGCTTTCGGGGCTCACCGGGGAGCCCCCCCCGACCCTCTGCGGGGGGCCCGGGACAGGACGCCACCGTTGCTTTACAGAGACCGCGACAGAGACCTTTACCCGGAGACGGAGTGGGTGCCCCCGCCGCCCCCCGTGCGGGACAGGAGTAACCGGGCGGCTGCCTACGACCCGCTGGAAAGCCTGGAGCGCCGCCGGGACGGGTGGTCCTTGGAGCGGGACCGCGGGGAGAGGGAGCTGGGCAGTAGCAGTCGGGACCAGCCCAGGAAGCGGAGGCTGGCGGAGGACGGGGGGCGGCACTTGGACCGCTCCCCCGACAGCGAGCGCTCCTCGTCCTCCCGCAAGCGCCACTGCCTGGCTACCAGCTCCCCGCCGGACCGCAGCCCCGAGCTCCTGGGGGGCCGGGAGCGCTACAGCAGCGACCCCGAGCGCTCGTCCCGCCTGCTCCTCTTGGAGCGGCCGTCCCCGGTGCGGGAATCGCGCCGGGGCAGCCTGGAGCGGGGGCAGAACGAGAAGCGCGACCGCAAGAACTCGGCGGAGCGCGAGCGGAAGCACCGCGGCGGTGCCGCCGCCGCCGCCCAGGAGGGCAAGAGCCCGGCCAAAAAGGATGAGCGGGCGGCCGAGGGAGGCGGGGGGGGCTCCCGCCTCAAACCCCCTCCCCAAAAACAGCAGCAGGACGGGGCGGCGCAGGCCGGGGCGGCGCCCAAGCTGTGCTTGGCCTGGCAGGGGATGCTCCTGCTGAAGAACAGCAACTTCCCGTCCAACATGCACCTGCTCCAGGGGGACCTCGGCGTCGCCAGCAGCCTCCTCGTGGAGGGGGCCACGGGGGGGAAGGTGGCCCAGCTCAAGATCACCCAGCGGCTCCGGCTGGACCAGCCCAAGTTGGACGAGGTGAACCGGCGCATCAAGGTGGCGGGGCCCAACGGCTACGCCATCCTCCTGGCCGTGCCCGGCGCGGCGGAAAACCGCGCGGCCGCCGGAGCCGCCGAGCCCGCCACCACCTCCACGCAGAGGCCGCTCAGGAATCTGGTGTCCTACCTAAAGCAAAAGCAGGCTGCAGGGGTGATCAGCCTCCCCGTGGGGGGGAACAAAGACAAGGAGAACAGCGGGGTGCTGCACGCCTTCCCGCCCTGCGACTTCTCCCAGCAGTTCCTGGACTCCACAGCCAAGGCGTTGGCCAAATCCGAGGATGACTATCTGGTCATGATCATTGTCCGGGGGGCGTCCTAAGGGGCCCTCGTGTTCTGTTCCCAACCCTGCCTACTCCTCCACCCAGCCCCTCCAGCGTGTGCCAGGTGCTATGGGATACAGCCTTAGCCAGCCCTGTTGTTATTTTAATTAGACCTTTGTTTGTAGGTGACTTTTCCCCCTCCCCGGCCCGATTTTTCTGTTACTACGTTTTTCTATAAAGGTAGAAGCCAGAGAGGTTGGTTTAGGTGTAGTGTGAATAGGATATTTTGAGAATTTCCCTATCAGTGGGGACAGCAGGGAGGCTCGGCCTGCTTTGATTTACAAAAAAGAAAAAATAGAGAAAAAAAAAAAAAAAAAGAAAAACGAGAACTGGGGAGGGGGAGGGAGGGGGAAAAGAAAAAACTCCCGTCTTCTTGATTTTGATTTGTGTCCTTATTTCATTTCATGTTTTTTAAAGCAAGTCCAAGAGCTTGTCCTCTGACAGAGCTCCAGACCCAACTGACCAGGTTTAAAGCACTCGTTGGAATTGGAAAACCACACGTTTAGTGGCAGACTTGGCGTCAGCTCCTTTCCTGAGCCCTTGAAATTCCGTGTGGGCCTCAGGGATCCCTTCCCTCAGGAGCTGGAATGGTTTCCCCCTTCGGGTCGAGTGGCTCAAGGTCGATGTTTTCCAGGTGGGCAGCTCCTGCAGAACACAATTCCTTTTGGGAGAGGAATTCTTTTCTCATCCAGGCCCCCCTTCCTGCCAGGTGCATGCACTGAAACCGGGCTTTTTCCCAGGTTATCCCCCCATTTCCCGGTGTATCCCAGCCGTGCACTTTGGGTGTGGAGCGGTGAGGAGCTTTCGGTGACGAGCTGGGAGCTTTTGTTACAAACCAGGAACGTTGTGCCCGCTCTGGGGTGCAGGAAACGAGGAGCTGCTTGAAGGAGAACTTCTGAGTTCTGTTGTTGGTTTTTGGTTTTTACTGCCTTTTTTTTTTTTTTCTTTTTTTTTGGTGTGTGTGTTTTCCAAGAATTGCAGGTACAGTGGGGTCTGGTTCCACAGTGCAAACTCTGAGCAAGTAAGTGCTTCTCTCCAGAGATGCTTTTAATTCTGGGATAATTTAATTACATAAAAGTTCTCATTAACGTTTTACCTCTTTGTTAATAGCAAGGAACTGCTGTCTGCTAGGGACTCTTCAGGTACAGTGCAGTGGGCATTACATGAGGTTTATCATTTTCTGGGCACCTGGAGAAAAGTGGTTTTAGCATCTTGGAGAAGTATTAAAAACACTCCGAGGTGCCAAGGTTTGAGCTCTTGTTCCTGTGATTCTAGGATGAAACAGTTCTGCTTTTTCTTTTTTTTTTTTCCTTTTCAAAGAACATGGTTAATTTTCTCTTATTTTTCCCCAACAATTGGGCACTTTTCGTCACCTGTCTCAGCCACCTTGGTAATCCAGGCATTTAGGAGGGAAGAAGGGATTTAAATCCCTGAGGGGGATCTAAATCCCCAGTGCTCTGTTTAACAACCAAAAGGATGTTGCAGCAACTTCTAAGCTGGAGTGTAAATCTGACTGGTATCTCTTTACAGGCCCCAAAAATTGTGATCTTGCACTTAAACCCAGAATGTAACCTTGCACTTAGCCACGTTTTCAGGGATTTGGGCCACGGAAAAGCAACGCTGCTCCAATAGATTCCTTGGGTGATGGATGCAGGGGGGGGTTGATTTGTGGTACAACGTGATCAAATTCAAAATGGGGAATAAGTTGTGAATAGGAGATGAAGGAGGAAATGTCTTGAATGTATTGTGTGGGTGTAACTGAACTTGCTTGAGTTTCTGCCACAAAAATAGGGAAATTTTTGTTACTGAACCACTTTGGTTGATTATCTGCCTGGAATGAGTGGACACAGTATCCCAAGAACTAAGAATTCCAATGTGGCAGGGGAGTTTTGGTTTTTAAAGCTCCTTTTCTTTCTTAAATGAGAAGCTAAAAGCCTCATTTAATGCTCTTAAATTCGAGGGGTAAAACTCAGGAGTTCTGGGTTGCCCTTCGGGGTGAATGTAAGAGATGGCAGAATTCAGCTGTTCAGCTTCCTATTAACAACGAGAATTTGGGGGAAATGACACCTTAAATGCAAATCACTGTGTTGTGGGAATTCCAGAGTGTTTACCACTTAATGCAAAGAATGTTTTGGTTGGAGCAGGTGTCTGTCCTGTGTCAGCAGGGGATCAACTCTGTTCAAGTGCTGCTCGTGTTCAGAGGGGGTTTTCCTCGTTGCATCCGACAGGAATCACTTACAAAGGGTTTTCCAGGAAAGAAATTTGAACCTCTGGGAATTCAAATCTGCCCCAAACGAGGGAGGAAAAAAAAAAAAAAAAGAAAAAAGCACTAAATGTTTGTGTTGGACACTGGAAGTTGCTGAGAGCAGCGTTTGTTCCACTGAGGCACAGCAGGCACCTGCTTAAAAAGCCATAAAACTTGGGGTCAGCGTGGCTGGTCAAGGCAAACTCAGTGTGGGAAGAGCATCCTGGGTGCACTTCCAGTTTTTCCTTGGGAAAATCCTGGTGGTTTTAACTACCACTGGTTGCAATGAGCCAAATTGTGCTACGCTGGGGGGTGGAAAAGGAGCGGCCGAGGCTGTGTTTGACTCCAGCTTTTCCGGCTCCTTATTTCCTGGAGTATCTCCCTTTAAATCTGGTTTATTTGTGGTGGCTGCTCTGTTTTGTAAGCAAAGATTTTAACACCCCTGGAGGGTTCTTGTGGCAAAACAGTGACTGGCAGCTGCTTTGCCAGGATCCCGGTGCTGCCATCCCGGATGGGCTGTGCTTTCCCCCTTGGTCCGAGGGATTCCTCCACTGGAGTAACTGCCCGCTGAAGTTGTCTTGGCCAGGGCTGAGCATTCAGAAGCCCGTGGGTGTGATACCACTGTGTGCAGAGCAAAGCAGATGTAGCAGTTGTTGGCTCTCTCCTTGTGTCTGGGTTTCCCTCCACGTCCGTGTGCAGCTGATGTTCCGTTATTTCATTAGCGTCTCGAATTAGCCTGGAAAAAGGACGTCCCTTTTTCCTGAATCATTTCACCCTTGTGCTTGAACGCTTTGGGGGAAAGAACCTCAAGTGACTCATAGTTTTTGTTTGAGATTTCAGTTCGCTGGGGTTTGGTTTTTTTTTTGTTGTTTTTTTTTTTTCCTTCTTTTAATTGGAAACATGACGCAACTTCCTTGGCCTCCATCCAGCCGCTTTGTTTGCTCCCGTCGAGCTGCTGTGGTGGGAACACCGAGGTTACTCTCAACCCAGAGGTTTTAGGGTCAGAAATACCAGCGCATCTTTGGCAGCGCTGCAGAGAGAAGGGCCAGGCAAGACAAAAATCTTCCCTTCTCTCTCTCTCTCTCTCTCTCTCTCTCTCGTTTTCCCACGAGGGTGTTAAGAGGTGGAATATTTCGGTGAAACTTTTCTCAGCGGAGAACGGGTTGGAATTTCTTCCACGGGTTTGGGAGAGCCTCTGGTTGATGGTAACCGAGGTGAAAGGCCTCGAGTGTTAATGGGGGAGGAGGAGGAGGAGGAGGGGGAGCGAATCAAAATTGTGAAGACAGGTTCAAAAACTCTTGAGGACTCAGGGATAAAACGGCTTGGAAAACGGTGATTCCTGGCTCTTGAAGTGAAACAGTGTTGAGGGACTCCTGGGGAGTCTGTGTGTGTGCCCAGAGGGGAAGAAATGATGCCATGTGTCTCTAGAGCTTTTGGGGTTCTTTCCCCTTCGTCCCCCGCTGCGTAGCATCGAAGGACAGATGTTCCAATGATTCATAGACTGGATGATGAGGTGATTTTTGTATCAGGCGTAAAAAAAAAAAAAAACCAACGGCCCGGCCGGTTCAGAGAGGGGTTCGTGGAATGTTCGACTTCCCGCGGTTCCGATTGTGTGCGAGCGCTGGCTGAGAAATATGACTTGAACGGCAACAGTTTTCAGTTCCACTGGGTGTGTCTTTGATCTGACCTTTTTCCTTTACGGCTTTTGGCGCAGCCAAGCGAGGGGCAGAAGAGCTGTGTTAGCAACACTACATTTCATGGGTTTGGTGATGAAAGTTGCCTTTCGGGAGATGTAACCCCCCCGGGGAGGAAAGTCAACCCAATTTTAGCCACAATTTTGGGTTGGTTTTCCTCGTGGTTAATGGTTTCAGACGCGTCCCATCAGCTGTTAGTGCGAGTTGGGTAAATGCTCAGTACTGTAAGCCTTAGGTTAACCTTGGTCCAAAACGAAGCCCTGCGCTGCTTGTTTTGCATCTCCCCCCCCCGGGAAGAGACGACTTCGTTCTTGAGGTTTTGTGCCCCCGTGGGTTTTGAATTGGTGCTTTTTTTTTTTTTTTTTGAAACCCAAGTAGAATATCCTTCAGAAAGGCCTCGTAGCTCTTTGTGTTCATCTGTACGATGTAGGGAGGGGGAGAGGGGGAAAAAAAACCCAACCAAACAAACCCCCCCCAAATCTGGTGTAAACATTTGTATTGGAATAACGTTTTCTTTCCTCCTCGCAAAGCAAATCTGGTGGACTGCAGAAGACATGGGATACCAAGCTCTAAAATGGACCTTTGGGAAGAGAAGCTGTGGCTTATGTGGAATTTCCATGGGCCTCCTGATGGAAGAAAGCTTATCTGTTTAGTATTTGTGCATTTTACTAAAAAAAAAAAAAAAAAAAAAAAAAAAAAAAAAAAAAAAAAAAAAAAAAAAAAAAAAAAAGTTGTGTATCTGCTATTGTGATGCCAATGCCCGTGTTTTAAGTGGAAAAAAAAAAAAAATGACCTCTTTGCTTTGTGCTGTGTACACAAGATTGCTGGAAAAAAAAAAAAAAAAAGTAAAGGAAATACCCTTTTTATGGCTCACACAGCTTTGAAAGTAGCTGTCACTCGAAAACATGCGCTCCACAGTTGAGCTGATATTTTGTTTCATTCTAAATAAATTGTTTCTTTTGAGGAAAAAAAAAAACACAAACAAGAAATGATGGTTTTTCTGGCCTGGGAGTTGAATTGACGACAAAAACGCGTCGGCAGCGGAGAGGGGTCCCCGCTGCTGCTGCTGCTGCTGCTGCTGCTGCTGCCGCCCTGTGTCTGAGCTGATAGTTTTGCGGGGCTTGTGAGCAAAAAACAGAGGAGAGAGAGAGAGAGAGATTGATTAAACCGACACAACCTTTTCGCGTTGACCGACCTGTTGTGCCAAAGCGGAGGAATCCTGGTCCACACTGCCTTGCTGTGACCCCCCCTTCTCCTCCCCACACCCCGCCACCACCACCACCACCACCTCGGTTTGCGGTGAAACAAAAAAAAAAAAAAAAAAAAAAAAACCAAAACCAAGGGGGGTCACTCGCTGCCTCACTCCTCACCGGGACGGGGAACACGCTCCTGCTGCTGGCACACAAAGGAGCAGGGAAGCACCACCCTGCGTCTCTCCCAACGGTGGCCAAGTCGTGGGGCTTCGCTGGTCGGAAGAGCCGGAGTTCCTGAAATATTTTTTTTTTTTTTAAGTTGTTGGCTTGATTCGTTTTCGTTCACCCGACACGGGTTTTTTTTGCCTTTAGTTTCCATCCTCGGTTGTTGGTTTCGTGTTTATTTATATTTTTTTTTAATAATTTGTTGTTGGTTTTTTGTTATTGTTTTTTTTGTTGGTTTTTTTTGTTTCTTTGTTTGGAAGAGAGAGGAGGAGAAAAAAAAAAAAAGGTTCGGGATTATTGCTTTGAATGTTGCACGTTAAAAAAAAAAACAAACAAACTAAAACAAACACCACCTTTGCACCAAAATTGCCAAAAGAAAAAGAGAGATGAGCCCTTGAGAGTGTTTTTAAGTGCTGTTAATAAAACCAGGCGCTCCTCTTGTCTCCGGGGGCTTTTCGGCAGTTGTGGGTTTAGTGCTGGATGGATGAAGAGTTGCTGAGAGCTGCAGGCGGTAATTTTAAACCTTTTGAGTTGGTGCCTTGGTGCCTTATTCTGACCCGGTTTTGAAGCCAGCACGCCTCGGATGTGCATGCACCCTGCTCGCGCCCCAGGGCCCCCCTTGCAGCCGCCTCCTCCCGGGGTCAGCAAAAACCGGAGGCATCCCGAAAAATCCCCAGTGCCGGGGGCTCCTGGGCCGTGGAAGCTGTTCCCGAGCAGGAGCACCGCTCCCATTTTGCTGCAGGAGACTTCAGGGCAGTGTTGGAGGACCCCATCATCAAGAGGAAGCTGCCCCTTTGTTTGCATCGTTGGCTTCAGAACCTCTGGTGGTGTTGCTTGGGTTCACATTAATGTGACGCGCGATGAAGATGCTTCGAGTGGCACTTTGCCCTGATTTGCCTTGACATACTTTTAAAACTGCCGTGGATAACGAACCTAGTGCTGTCCTCCTAGTGCAGGATCTTTGCTAGGATGCAGTGCCTTCCAAACCTACGGATGCTCTGCAAGGTGTCTGTTCCCCGGGGCAAAGCGCTGTATAAATCCCGAAAACAGGTAAGGGGGTGGAAGAGGTTGGACTGAATTGTACTGTGACAGAAGATTGTTGTTCTTTTTTTAATCTTGGTTCTCCAGTTGACTAACCCTTACTACTAACCTGTTTTATCCCATCAACGTGCCGCTCCACCAGCAATGGATCCGAATCTTGGATGTGCTTCTGTGTTTGTTTTGGGGAGGGGAGGGGAGGGTCCCGTTAACAAACAGGGCTTTGGAGGCCGGACTAAGGGTCCTCAGCTTGGCAAGCTGGAGCTGTTGTTTTGAAATCATGAACTGCTCGAATTAACTGCTGCTTTAACCCGGGATAGTGTTTGGAATCTGTATGTGTTGATAAGGAAGAGCCAAGCCGATGATTTGGCAAACGATCTGTTTATGGGGTGCTGGTGGTGTAAGAATGTAAATTAAGCTGTCTGTTGTAAATGGGAGCAATTACAGCTGTTGCTGGTAATGAGGGGAGGGAATTGAGGAGGGGAGATGCTGTTTCTTCTAGAAGTTGGGTGTTTGTAGCTAAAATTCACATTTGTTGCGATGTTGAGATCCAACCTCTGAGTCTCATTTGAAGTCTTGTACAGAAGATTTGGGGTTGGTGGCAATAATGGGAGCTGTGTTTCAGCCTCTCTGCCTTGGCTGGGGGATGATGGTGATCACAGGAGTGATCTGTCAGTGTAACCCAAAAAAAGGGGATGTTTTTTTGGCACCTGCTCCAATATCCAGGTGCGTGAGTGTCAAGTCTCGGGCACTCTCCCGCTTTTCGGTTAAGCTTTGACTTCTGGGTGGCTGTTCCAGAAGATTTCTGCCTCCCTGCCTCAGATTTCCCTGTGTGTTTAACTGGGAGGTTGTTCCCTGCCTCCTTTACATTATGTATTTATTCCAGGGACTGGGAGTTACCGTGGGCTGTGGTGTGGGATGATTCTGCTGTGGTCGCTTTGTGCCAGCGAGTTGTTTCTTCGGGTGCTGGGTCTGCCTTTCGAGTGGGTTAGAGGGACGTTCCAGCCACCAGGCTGGTGTTAAAAACAGTCTCTTGGAAGGGTTAAGTGCTCTATACGCACCATATTAATTTGGCTAATGAGACTTCTGGGGAAGGTGGATTTCTAACGAGCACCATTTAATTAACTGCGCTGCAGCAGAAAGCGGCGCGAGCGGATTAGTCGGGAGCCGGTTATTGGAATTCACACGTTTTTTTAGGACTGTGCTTTTACCAGCTGCAGCTGAATTAATAAGTCTCAAACATCAGATGGCCCAGATTCTGCTCTTGGCCAGTAACGAGCTTATGTTGGCCTCGTCCTGCTGGTTTACTACGGGAATGGCAAATGCTCCTGGAGGATTCCCTCCCGCCACGTGTCGTGGGGGTTGGGGCAAGACCAGAAAGGTTTCAGTTGAAGGGGCAAGGGGTCTGCAGAAGGGGCAGGGAGAGGAGTAGAAAGGCTCTTGGGGTGATGGATTTGTGATTTCCATTGGGTGTCCTGCAGTCACTGGCTCAGAGCTGCGTGCTGAGTGTAATCAGCCCTGGCCTGGGAGCTGGGCGAGGTGTCAACTCCTGAGGCAGAGTAAGTTCTGAGGGACTGGATCAGCCCCACATGGGGTGATGGGTTTAACAAGAGCCTCCTATTTATTTGTCCATGAGCTGATGGGGCTGAGGTGCCTCTACCGGGAGCAGAGAACATGAAGGTGGTGGCACAAAGCTCTCCTCTTTGTCAATCCTTCGCATCCCGCTCCAGGGAGGTGCTAATTCACCACGGCTGGAAGGCAGGGGTGTGGATGCAGAGGTGAAACACGCTGCTGTTGTTGCTGCTGGCTTAGTGAGTTGCCCCCTGCCAGCCCAGCTCCTCTTCCCCAGCCCCCAGGGGTTGAACTGGTGTGTGTTGTCCCGCTGTGGAGACCGGGGGTGCGTGCACGTGGCTGGCTCAGAGGAGCAGATGAGCTGCAGATTAATTGCGGGTCACGGCAGTTTCAGCTCCTTTATCTCCCTGCCTTGACCTTCACACCCAGTTCTGCAATTGGATCTGGAGATTTTCAGTTCCCTTCGGCATTTCCTGTCCCCGGATCCGGCGATGGGGTCGGGCTGGCTTTCAGCAGCGCTCACCCTTCAACTGGCACATTTCCCCCGGTGATCCCTCAGCCTGGATCTCCTTTCACCAGCACGTTCTGCATTCCCCAGCCTGTAAAATGAGACATTTGAGGTGTGTCTGAGGGCACACGTGGGGTGCAGAAGGGTTTGAGTGAAGGGAAGCCACTGGGGTTTCACAGGGTGGCTGTTGAGCTCTGCTTGCCCACGGAGAGGACCCTGGTGCTCTTTGGACCACAGTGGGGTTTGCAGTCCCCTTTTGGCCAGTGGGTTGCTCTGGCTGTTGCCAGGCCAGCCTGGGGTGCTCCAGCTCTGAGCTGGGCTGGGCAGAGGTTTGGGGCACAGTGGGATCTGTCTTGAACCACCTGTTGAGCTGAGGCTTGAGAGGAGGACGTGGTGAGAAAAGGGGATGTGTTGGTGTTCCTCCTGCTGCTCCCTCTTGCGTGGAGGAACACAAGGCTGGGTACAAGAATACAGGACTCTCCATCAGGAACTGCAGTGACAGGACAAGGGGGAAGGGGTTCAAGCTGAAAAAGGGGAAATTTAGGTCAGAGAGATGGAAGGAGTTCTTCCCTGGCAGGGTGGGGGGGCCCTGGCACAGGTTGCCCAGAGAAGCTGTGGCTGCCCCATCCCTGTGAGGGTCTAAGACCAGGTTGGACAGGACTTGGAGCAACCTGGGCTAGTGAAAAGTGTCCCTGCCCGTGGCAGGGGGTAGAACTGGATTAATTTTGAGGTCCCTTCCCACCCAAACCATTCCAGGATTCTAAGACCTGCTTTTTCCCGTCTGCCAGCCCAGCTTTCTCCCGTGGCACGGATTCATTCCTGGCTCTCAGACACCCTGAGTGCCTTTGCTCTTCCTCCAGGCACTCAGAGCTGCATCCCAGCAGCAGTTGGGAGTCTGGGAGAGCCCAATCCCAGCTGTCCCATCCCTGTGACCGCCCCTGTCTCAGCCAGGGTGGCTGTGACTCCCTGTCCCTGCCTGACCAAAGGCTGGAGGGGCTGGAGCTCGGTTGGTTGGTGTTTTATTCATCACTGGGGTGTTGCAAAGATGCTCTTTGGCCTCTTCCATTCCAGGGGACAGCCCCTGCTCCATCAGGCCCACGTGAGGAGTGTCTGTAAGGGAAAGTTTTGCAAAGCTTGGTGGTGGCTTTGGAGGCAAAGTCTGCTTTGGAAACGGGACTTTGACCCGTGGATTGCTTCTGGAATTGCCCGTGGCCGTCAGCAGGAGCTCCCATCTCCTTGTGGCTGCTGCAGGCTGGGAAGTTTTTCCACAAGGATCTCTTAGCTAAAGCTAAAACTTCTTGGTTTTACAAACACCTGGTTTGATTTTTTGTTAATTAGAATTGCTGCTAAATTCCTATGGGCTTGGTTGAAAACCGTTGTGGTACCTTTAAAGCTTTTTATTGTTATTTTCTAAACACACTCCCCCCCCCCCCCCATTTCCTGGGGAGGCTTTTATCTCCCTGGAAGTGAAACTTTTTAATCCAGACTCTGCTGAATTTCACCCTAATGACGGCCCTGCATTGCAAACAGGGCTGCAGGGGGTGGAACCAGCTCCCCAAAAAAAGCCAAATGTTCCTGTTATCAGTGGGTGTGAGGGCGAGTAAACAGCAGGAACCACACATGGCATCTGCCAAAGCTGATGAAGGAAGAGCAGCCCGTGTTTCCTGTTGCTGGAAGGCTCAGTTGGTCATGTCCTCACCCAGCTGTTTGAAATGGCTTTGGGCTTTTTTTTTGTGTGGCTTAAGGTAAAAGCAAAAACCTGTCAGGAGTGTGGGGGGCTGGAGCATCTCTGGGGTGTGTCGTGGCCACCACCCCAAACCCAGACCTGACACAGCCTCTTGTTCTCCTTTAGATCAGAATTAAGTAGTTTTTTTTTCCCCACCGGGTGTCCTGGTGTTTCTCATGAGTGGGTTTGTGTTTGAAGTGACCGAAGAAAGGGTCGATGTGAGATCCCAGGTCATTTTGGGGTTAAAACCCCCCAAAATTCCTGCCCCTCTCCTTGGCTCCAGCCCCCTCCTGAGTGTCTCTGTGATTCCCAGCCAGTTTTCCAAGCAAACCCATTCCTATGATGTTCAAAAAACAGCTGAAATAATTCCAGCCCAGCCCTTGGCGGGGGGGGGGGGGGGGGGAATTTTATAGCAAGATAAAGGTTGTTCCTTATTGTACAATAAACATCAGGATCAACTTCCTCTGGATCAAGTGCCTGGGTTTGTCTGGTGTCAGCATCTGAGGAGGGCTGGGAAAGTCACAGCCTTACTTATTAGAGATTATTTTTTTTTAATCAAGGGCAGAGCCTGACCGCAGAAACGTTTATTTTGTGAACTTTGGAAGGGCTAAAGCCACATTTTGAAAGCTCTTCTGTGACCCCAGAGCAGGTTTTCAGGAAGACAGAAGGAGGAAGGGGCACCTGCATCAGGGATGTTCAGTGGCTTTAATTGATATAAAATATTAATATAAAATTCAAGTGTGAGTCGGGGATGCAGCTTCCTTTTGTGATCTGTGACTGCACCGACCTCCAGAGTCTCAGCAGCTTTTAATCCTGGCTTATGTGAAACCACTGGAAGCGAGTTTAGGACCCAGCAGGTGCCCACCCCATCAGTCACTCCTGCCAAAGCCCGGCACGGGCTGGGATCAGATCCCGGAGGGTGCCCAGGCTCCTCCTCCGGGATTACACTCGGGAATCATCACTGACTAACAATGGGAAAGCATTTCCTCCTCCTGGAACTCCCCGGGGAAGGTTGGGAGCCGTTTGGGTGGCACAAGCCCAGGATTAACTGTTCCTTGACTGCAGCAGTGTCTTGTTGGAGGAGCCAATTCCCTGTGTTGCCTCCTGGCTTTCTTAATCCTGTGGTGCCAAAATGAGCCAGGATTCAGGGAACCAGTCCCCTGGCTGTTGGTACTCAGAGAACTAATTACCTAAATGAGGTTTTGTCGTTTTGTTTGGTTTTGGTTTGGTTTTGTTTTTGTTTTTTTTTTCCCCAAAGGATCTCAGGTGTTGTGCCGGGTTTTTGTTGGAATGCAGTGAAAATTGGGGGCTGGCTGTTGCTTCTGCTTGTGAAACCCTTGGGTTACTCGAGCTCTGGGACCCCTGCAAGTCTTTTGGAGGCACCTTTAGTGCTTTGTTGCTTTGCACCACGAACTCGAGAAGGTTTTTAAACCGATGGATCTGGGTGAAAATGCTTCCAGGTGGAATCTCCCATCAGGATCCAGCCTGATGACATCGTTACCCCACGGGCAGAAGATGATTTTGGGGCGGGAAAAATATTCCACTGAGGGACTCCAGACTCGGTGCTGAGGTTGGCAGTGGCTTTTACAGGGTTTTTGATTGATTCCAAGTTAAATTATTTTCTTGGAAAAGACCCAGGAGGTTCTTGGTGGTTTCTCTGCAGTGCAGAGTGTGGAGATGCTGCCTGTGAGGTCCACTTGGGCTGGAAGCAGGAGGGAATTCCAACCCTCTGCTCCTGGCCCAGCACCTTCCCAGGACCAGCAGGGATGGCTGGGAGGGCACCACATTTAAACAGCATTTTATTCCTGCTGAAGTTCATTTTTAGCCATTGCTGCTCCTTT
>NW_020956392.1:130359-131682 GCF_003031625.1 Empidonax traillii
GTGCAGAGTGTGGAGATGCTGCCTGTGAGGTCCACTTGGGCTGGAAGCAGGAGGGAATTCCAACCCTCTGCTCCTGGCCCAGCACCTTCCCAGGACCAGCAGGGATGGCTGGGAGGGCACCACATTTAAACAGCATTTTATTCCTGCTGAAGTTCATTTTTAGCCATTGCTGCTCCTTTTTTCTACCCCGTGTTCTGCTGTTGAGAAAGGGAGGAGCTTCAGGGATTTTTCAGGGATGATTTCTTCGTGGAGAGGGTTGTTAAACATTGGAATGAGCTTCCCAGGTCGGTCTTGCATTTGTCCCAGCTCTCACCTATGCAAAACCAGCTTTAGGAAGTTATTTGCAAGGTGATTTCACCGGGATGGAGAAATCTCCCTCTTGGGCAGGTGTTCCAACCTCCACCCTTTGTTTCTCTCACCCCACATGTTGTGTTTTGCAAGCAAATAAACGCCTTTGATTTCTTCAGAGCTGCAAAGAGAACTAAAACATCTCTTTGGTTCCCTTCCCAGCAAAAGGTGTGAGCAGAGAAGAGTGTTTGACCACCAGACATTTCCCCTGAACTCGATCAGCTGAAGGACTAAAGGTCTGAAGAACCTTTTCCCACCTCCCATCCCGGCTGGAAGGACTCCCAGGGCACCTGGGAGGAGCTTCTCGTTGTGGACACTACTTTCCTCGGCATTTTTTTTGGGATAGACAAGAGGTAACTGAGGCTGGAGAAAGGCACTTTTGCCGTGCTCAGTTGTTTTGGGTTGGGAAAACCCCGAAGCCAAACGTCCCTCCTGGCCCCTTGTTAAAGCAGCAAAGCAGAGGTGCTGGTGCAGTTTGGTTTGCTCAGCGGGAGAGTGAAGATCTCCAGTGTTTCAAGAGGTGGAAACTCGGAATTTCTCGCTGAAATCAGGGCTGGATTTAGTGCAGGATTGGCTGAGCCAAACTGCACAGCACCAGCTCCCCTTCCTAAACCCCAGTGCCTTAAACTTCTTAAATAACAAATCTCCTCCTTAAATCTTTGGTGGGAAATGTCCCGCTGGAGATCCTGTCCTGGATGCAGATATTAATTAACTGGTCCACCTGAAGGCAGAGTGTTCTGGTTGAAAGGTGTGAAAGGGTGGTGGTTCCAGTAGGACCATTCCCAAAGCTCTTCCTCCCTGGGGATTCCCAGGAGAAGCTACAAAATGAACCATTTTGTAGCATATTCCCCGTTTCCCTTCAGTTTTTCCCTGGTTTTAAGCACAGTTTCTCTGCCACTGTGTGGTTGTATAACTGCTGAATTTGGTCCATCATCTGTGGAGGAGCTTTTTTTTTTTTTTTAACCGTGACAATAA
>NW_020956392.1:132474-148159 GCF_003031625.1 Empidonax traillii
AAAAAAGGGATGAGGGAAAAAAAACAAGTGTGAGAAAAAAAAAAGGATAATTAAATCTCTTTGCAATTTAATAATTAAAGAAAAAAGGGGGGGGCAGGAAAGAAGGTTAATGCCAGTGGCTGGAATGAATCCTGTGATATCCCAGGCCAACAGAATAATTTCAAACAACAATAACAATGCAAAAAACTGCCCCTTTGCTACTAGAAAGGAAGTCAAAGCAGCTGTTATTTAATTCAAAATCAGATTAATGGGATGCTGGTTAAATACAGGCTCAGCATTGGAGCTGCCTGGAATCCAGGGAATCTCTGGGTGGGTGGGGAAGGGCAGAGGAGGCTGAGGTGGGGTTTGGTCTCTGGTTTAATTAGACTGGTTTTGCCTGCAGGTCCTCTGTGCTGTGGCAAAGAGCAGCCCCTGGGAGATGGAAAAGCCGTGCCCTTCCTGTGGGAGAAGGAATCTGTATCCTGATGGAATTATCAGCCCCATCTCCCCATCCTTGGATCCCTCCCCACGGCTTGTTGTTCCTGTGTAAAACAGAAGGAGCTGAGATCTCTCTGTGCTCTTTGGCCACCACATCCCAAGAGGTGACTCAGCTTTGCTCCTGGGAACGCTCAGGAAGCCGAGGGATGGCTCAGGTTGGGAAGTGTCGGGATGGACACACCGGGATTCAATCCGAGCAGCTCAGGAGCAAAGGCAGTGACAGCCAAGGTGCAAGGGTCTTGTTTTTCTGCCATCAAATGACACTTTACACTGTGAATTTCTCAGGTGGCTTTAATGAGGAGAAATATCCAGATATCCAGACAGGGAATAATCAGGAGAAACACCTGGATACCCAAACAGAATCTAATCAGGAGCAATATCCAGATATCCAGACTGAATCTATTGATACCCAGATATCCAGACTGAATCCAGTCAGGGGAAATATCTGAATAGCCAAACTAAATCTGATCAGGGAAAATGTCCAGCTACAAAAACATAATCTGATCAGGAGCAATATCCAGATATCCAGACTGAGTCTAGTCAGGAGAAATATCTAGATACAAAAAGTGAAGATAATCAGGAGAAACATCCAGGTATAAACCCAGAATCTGATCAGGAGCAATATCCAGATATTCAAACTGAATCTAATCAGGAGCAATATCCAGGTATAAAACCAGAATCTGATCAGGAGCAATATCCAGATATCCAGACTCAAACTAATGATATCCAGATATTCAAACTGAATCTAATCTGGAGCAATATCCAGATACAAAACCAGAATCTGATCAGGAGCAATATCCAGATATTTAAACTGAACCTAATCAGGAGCAGTATCCAAATATCCAACTGAATCTAATCAGGAGCAATATCCAAATATCCAACTGAATCTGATCAGGAGCAATATCCAAATATCCAACTGAATCTGCTCAGGAGCAATATTCAGATATCCAAACTCAATCTAATGATATCCAGATATTCAAACTGAATCTAATCAGGAGCAATATCCAGGTATAAACCCAGAATCTGATCAGGAGCAATATCCAGATATCCAAACTCAATCTCCCCGTCTAAAAATCCCGCTTCCCACTCGGTATCTCCCGGGACAGCCGGGCTGTGCTGGCCGTGGCTTCTCCCTTTTTGTGGACACAACTCCAGCCCAGCCTTCAAACCTTCAGCCAGACCTGGGGCTCGCAGTGGCTTTTTTGAGCTTCCATTCCTGTGCCCAGGGCTCGAGGCAGAAGGACAGGGGCGAGACGAGGGCGCAGGCGCCGGCAAAGAGGAAGGAGCACACGTAGGTCTGGGTGTAGTCGTAGAGCCAACCTGAAGGAAGACAAAAGTTGGGGTTTTAAAAGCTCTGGGATTTCTCTCCCTGCAGAAAAAACAAAACAAACAAAAAAAAATCATTTTTGGGAGGTGGTGGGAGGCAGGCATAGCTTGTGTGATCTTGTTTCAGTATTTCTCAGTTATTTAAGATCCTCCTGGGCAGCGTTTCCAGTCAGGACTAAACGTGTCTTTTTTCCCAGGGCTGACTTTGATCCTTGGAGTGGGAATGGGGTTTAATTGGATTGAATTTAAGCCCCAATTTTTTTTTTTTTTCCACACCCCCCCCCCCAAGTTTAAATGGGCCAAAAGGAGCTGCCTGAGCAGGTGGAAGATCCCAATGGATGTTTCCAACAGGGAAGATCCCAATGGATGTTTCCAGCAGGGAAGATCCCAATGGATGTTTCCAGCAGGGAAGATCCCAATGGATGTTTCCAGCAGGGAAGATCCCAATGGATGTTTCCAGCAGGGGAGATCCCAATGGATGTTTTCAGCAATGGTTTTTCCAACATCTTGGGCTGTGAACTCCTCGTTTCTCCAGCCTTTTTTTTTTTCTTGTGCCCCAGTTTAATTCAGTTTTCTTCAGTTTTTCTTCGGTAATATTATATTATATTACATTATATTCGATTCTTTTGCACTTTGGGTTAATGGTTTGCACTGTTTGTGGAAATAAAATGAGCCAAAATAATGTTCTGATTTGGTTTAAGGGTTTCTTTCAGTGGTGCTGGTGGATGGAAAGCTCCAAAGGAGAGTCCAAACTTTTCCCCCTGGGCTTTGAGCTGATCACATTTGCAGGTAAGTCACCTTTTCCTTGCTTTAGGCTTTGGTCTAATATGCAATATAATAATATTTTAAATATTTATTTAAAATACACTTATTTTATCTGTAATATTTTATATATTTTATAGTTTTTATAATACTGTTATAAATATTTTTATAAATTTTAAGAAAATTTTATAACTATCTAAAAATTTTTTAAACAAATTTACATTTTTGTATTTTTATATTTTATAAGTATTTACAAATATTTTGTGTTTTATGAATATTTTTATAAATTATATAGTTTGTAGAGTATATTTTAGATTTAATCATTGTTAAAATTTTATAGTATAATATATAACAATATGTATTTGATATTGTGTATTGTTACATAATGTTATACTATATATTATATATTTGAAATTATATTATATATTTTTATATATTATTTTATTATTTATTATTATATTTATTATTTATTATCATATTATGCTACATTATTATATTACATTATTATTGTATTATATTACATTATATTATTAAAATAATTATTATTTTGTAGTATATATTTATATTGTATTATTTCAATATTTTAAACCATTTTAACCTTTGCAGTTCTCATTATCCATCAGGTTTTGCTTCATAAAATCACTTGAGTTTAATAAAATCCTAAATTTAAAGGTTTAGAGAGGTCAGAGCACCCAACCCCAAATCCTAAACCCTGCAGGGGCCAGCTGGGCTTGGGCACTTCATCAGTAGCTTCTGGTTATATTCAGTTTTCATGCCTAACCCAGCATTACTGGGAGAGAAAATGGGAGAATTTATTTGGATAAATTAAGAACTGAATAATAAATTAATAAATGAATTAATAAACAACCTGGATCTTGAACTCTCAATCGTTCCCCTCTGGGCGGATCAGTGAGAGTTTTATTTCCTGGCTCTATTTGGCCTTCCTTTATCCCACCAGCATAAAGCCAGATTTCTTAAAAATCTGGAAAAAACCTTAAAAAAAAGGTGAGGGAAAAGAAAAACAAAACAAAAAAAACAAAACAAAAAAAAGGCTTTTTTTGCAGGAAACCTTGTTTTCCACAATCCAGGAATGCAGCACTTCAGGAAGCAAAAGCCTCCCAGTTAATGAAAATACACTGCGAGGGGATGGAGATAAAACTGCAGTGAGAGGCAGCCAAGTCATTCAGCTCCTTCCACGCTCTTCCCGTGGCAGGGAATTCAGTGGGATTGAGGGATTGCTGGGAATTCATCCCGTGGCAGGGAATTCAGTGGGATTGAGGGATTGCTGGGAATTCATCCCGTGCCAGGCAGTTCATCACCCTGTCCAGGGGAACGTTTGGGCTGCTTGAAGTTGGATCCACAGGCAGAGTAGGAAAATCAATTTTTTTTTCCCTGCTAAAACTTCCCCTGGAGTTGGGATTTACGGAATCCTTGGCAGTTTCCAGCCAGGGGCCTTGGCAGGCCCGGAGATCTGGAGGGGCAGGAGGCAACAAATGATGGTTTGGGTCGGAAAGAACCCTAAAGCTCATCCAGTGCCACGGGCAGGGTCACCTTCCCACTAGCCCAGGTTGCTCCGAGTTTATCCAGCTTGGCCTTAGATGCTTCCAGGGGTGGAGCATCCTCTGGGAAATCCATTCCAGTCCCTCCCCACCGAATTCCTTCCCAATATCCCATCTGATCCTGCCCTCTGGCAGTGGGAAGCCATTCCCTGTGTCCTGTCCCTCCATCCCTTGTCCCAAATCCCTCTCCAGCTCTCCTGGAGCCCCTTCAGGCCCTGGAAAGGGCTCCAAGGTCTCCCTGGAACCTTCCCTTCTCCAGGGGAACATTCCCAGCTCTCCCAGCCTGGCTCCAGAGCAAATGTTCTCCAGCCTTGGAGCATTTCCAGGGCCTCCTCTGGACTCTCTCCAGCAGCTCCACATCCTCCTGTTGTTGTTCCCAGAGCTGGTGGGGTCTCACCTGAGGGGGCAGAGGGGCAAAATCCCCCCCATCCTGCTGCCCACACTGTGGGATTTTTTTGGGCTGGAAAATGCAGGGAGAGGCAAATGTCCCAGGGGCAGGAAAAGCTCTGCTCTGGCCAAGCAGTTTGGAGGAGAACAATTCCCCTGCTCCCAGCAATTCCCCTGCTCCCAACAATTCCCCTGCTCCCAACAATTCCCCTGCTCCCAGCAATTCCCCTGCTCCCAACAGTTCCCCTGCTCCCAACAATTCCTCTGCTCCCAACAATTCCCCTGCTCCCAGGCAGGGGTGGGAGAGTCACTCCTAAGAGCTTGGGATGTGCCAGATCCTCCCCAGTGCCCTGTTTTCCTGGCAGAGGGAGAAGGGGAAAAGCTTCTCATCCTCCTTGTCTTAGGGACCAGGAGCTCTCAGGGCCCAGCTCTGGGATCTGTCACCAACCAAGAGGTTATTGAGGCTTCTCCTGGTGCTCCAGAGCCTCTGTTTTATGGGAATGCTGCCAAGCCCATCCCTGCTTCGCCTTCCTCTCCTTCCCTGCCCTCCAGTCCCAATTCAGTGTTAATTCCTACCCTGCTAGGGGGTAAAATCCATGGGAATGGGGTCGTTATCCTGCTGTGGTTGGGGTTAAACTGGGCACGTTTTCCAAGCTGCTGGTTGGGGTTTGCAGGTTCCCCAGCGAGATGTTGCCTGGGTGTAAAGACATTCCTGAAATAGGATTTTTTTTTTTCCCCCTTATTTGAACCGAAAACTGGGATGGATCCATGTGGGAGAGTGAACCAGCAGCTTTATCACTGGATGTGTGTGGTGGGGGCATGTGTATAAACACATATTATATTAAAAAATATATAATATAAAAATATAATATATAATATAAAAATATATATAATATAAAAATATATATAATATAAAAATATATATAATATAAAAATATAATATAGGTAATATAAAATATATATAACATAATGTAATATATATTATATTGCATAGGTACTATAAAACATATGTATATTTAATATTGTAGGTGTATAAGAATACATAATATTGACATTTATAATGTAGAATGCCTAATATATAATGTATAATATATATTGTGTATTCTAATAAATTATATTACATTATATATATTATATTCTATTTTATTGTATTATATAATATAATAAATATAATAAATATAATGTAATATACTTTATATTGCTTTTTATGTTTGTTACTTTATATATTATATTATATTATATTACATTACATTATATTATATTATATTATATTATATTATATTATATTATATTATATTATATTATATTATATTAATTATATTATATTTATTATTTACCTGCCAGAGGAGGTCCTCCAATGGCTGCTATCCCTGCAAAGAAGGCAGCAAACCCCAGGTAACTGTGGAGCTTTTCCACACCCACCAGATCCACCTGTTTGTAAACCAAAACGGGTCGTCAGGGATGGATTTCGTGGGAATACAAAAGCAGAAGGGGTTAATTGATTTGTTTTAAAGCACAAGAGATTAATTGATTTTTTTTTCTCCTTTTTTTTTTTTTCCTGGGGAGTTTCCTCTTGAGCTGCAGCTTTGGAAGGACTTTGCCCCTGTGCGTCTGATCCAACCTGGAATCCTGGAATCCCTTTGCCTCCTTGAGGCCAGGATGGAAATTGCTGGGATGGGAGATGCTTTTGTGCCTTCCAGAGAAACAAGACTAGAAGGAATGTGATTTAAGCTGCGAATTCCTTCCCAGAAAAGAAATGCCAGATTATAATTATGGAATCCTGGGATGGTTTGGGTTGGAAAGGGAACTTAAAGCTCATCCAGTGCCACGGGCAGGGACACCTTCCCACTAGCCCAGGTTGTTCCAAGTTTATCCAGCTTGGCCTTGGACACTTCCAGGGATGGGGCAGCCACAGCTTCTCTGGGAATTCCATCCCAGCCCCTCCCCACCCTCCCAGGGAGGAATTCCTTCCCAATATCCCATCTCTCCCTGCCCTCTGGCAGTGGGAAGCCATTCCCTGTGTCCTGTCCCTCCATCCTTTCTCCCAAATCCCTCTCCAGCTCTCCTGGAGCCCCTTTAGGCCCTGGAAAGGGCTTCAAGGTCTCCCTGGAGTCTTCCCTTCTCCAGGAGAACCCCCCCAGCTCTCCCATCCTGGCTCCAGAGCAAAGGTTCTCCAGTCCTTGGAGCCTTCCATGACTGATCCCTGTGTGTTCCAGATGGTTCTGGGACTGGGAGCAGATCAGCACAACCCACCCCTGACTCACCAGCACGGGCAGCACCAGAGCCATGAACCCTCCACAGAACACGGAAAAGGCCACGGTGTAGGCGAGGAGCTGCGGGAATGTCGTGGCCAGGGGGCCCAGGAGGTTGGTGATCCCACTCAGGACCAGGTAAGTCACGTGGAAATGGTACTTCTTGGTCCAGTTCTGGTCGGCCACCCAGCCCGAGAGCAGCTGGCTCAGCATCTCCGTGATGCCTGAAGGGGACAGGAGTCACCAGAGCCTCAAAAAAACCACTTCATTTTGGGGGTATTTTGCCTCTTTTTTGTCCCCTCTGTGTCACATCCAGGTTTCACCCAACCACAAGGGGTTAAAACGCCCAAAAAAGTTACAGGGGGGTATTTTTAGACCGTTGTAAAATTGATATTTGGGGTGACTTTTTTTTTTTTTTTTGCCTTTCCCCAGCTATTTACCAAATCTTTAAATATTCAGTCAAGGTCTCTGCACTCAGCAGAAATCTCTGAAATGCCCTTCAGTAAAATCAGGGATGATGAACTTGCTGTCTGATCCCTTTCCTGAGGTGGAGAAAAAGGGGGATATTAAGGAGAAATATATTTACAAGATTTGAATTTGTCTAAAGCAGCAAATGGCCTGGCATTTCTTTAAAGGCTCAGCAAACTTCTGATACTTGTAGGTTTTGGGGTTTTTTTTTTTACATTTCTTGATACATTTTTACGAACCAAAGATCAGAGGGAGAGCTCACTCTGTCAGCTCGTGTCTTGCACTGTCCCCCTCCCACTCTTAATTCAAAACACCACCTGAATTTCTGGGCTGTCCTAAATCCCTGCACAGCACATCCTTGCAAAATATCCCACAGCTTTGTAGAAGTAAAATGTATTTTTTTGGACAATAAAATATTTGATTATGGCTTGAGGTTGGAGCTGCTTTCTTAACCCAGTTTATAATCAGGCATGGGGTTGTTTTTGGGGGGAGTTTAGTTGTTTTTTCCACTTCCCCATCCCCCTTGGAGGTGGATTTTTTTCCCCCCCAACATTGAATTTTTCTCTCCTGGCTCAAACTGGAGCTCTTTGGATTCTCAGTGATTTCTGTGGGTTGTGGTTTTAAGCAAAGCAGGGATGGTGGTGAGGAGGCTCCAGGAGGACAGAGAGCACCTTTTTACTGGAAAATTGTGGATTTTTTTGGGAGCAGAGAGGATGGGGAATCATCCAGATTGGACTGGAAGAACCACCCACCCATCTTGGTGATCCTGAATATGCAGAGGGATCAGGGCTGTGAGCTCAACCTCTGCCATGAGGATTCCTCCTAGGACACATCTGGGACTATTTCTGGGCAAAATTCGGGTTGGTTTTCTCTCCTAAAATGGGTTTAAAAGATTCCTTTGCCTACCAGCCACTGAGATGAGGTAGGAGCCATCCATGCTGCTCATTCCCAGGGTCCTGGCTCTTGCCACCAGGTGAAAGAAGGGCACAAAATAGGCCAAGTGGCTGAACAGAAAAGACCAGGTGAAGATGAAGAAAAGGGGATCCTTCAGTGGGGACAAGTCCAGGAGAGGCTGAGAATCTTTTTTGGCTGCTGGAAGGGGTTTGTGGCTTCTCTTGGCCTCGGTGGCCGTTTCTGGTGAGGATCTGCCCGGGGTGTGTTTCTCCAGCTTTCCCAAGGCAGGTGGATTGATGGGACCAGAGGCACCTTTGCCACGGGGCATCAGGAGTGTGTCTGTGGTGGGAAGCTCCTGTACAGGATGTAATTCCCTGTGAGGGGTCCCATCTGAACATCCATCAGCAGTTTCTGGGTCCTTCTGTGTCACTGATGACGCGCAGTCCTGGATTTTGGCAGAGGAGGGTCGGGTGCTGATGGGTCTCAGCAACAGGCTGGAGGGCACCAGGTTCAACATGATGCCTCCAAAAATCAGGAGAGTTCCTGAGGGAAGACGGGGAGCTGTTTTATTCTTGGAGTGAGAAGGAGGAACAGCAGAAAATGAGCTTTTAGAGCAGGCTGTTTGCACTGAACATGCAGAAAGTCTGCCCTAAGAGAGACTTTCCCCCCCTCTTTACGGGGGAGGTAACAAAACAGGAAGTTTGATTCGTGGTTTTTCTGGCTGGAAGTCCTTTCTGCTCTGATGCACACAGCAGATCCAGAGCTGCCTCTGGGATCTGGGAGCTTGTTTTGTTTACCCTCAGCAGGAGTCGTGAGGGACCTTCAGGATGGCCCAAAACTGCAGTAAAAGCAGGGATTTTCAGTTCTCTGTTTTGCCTCTGATTTTAATTAGTCATTAGGTGTTTAATCATTAAGATGTCCCCAAACCATCCTCGAAGAGGCAGAGCTGTTGAATTTTTAATCTCTTAAAGGAGCCTCTTCCCCTCGCCCAGACCTCCCCGATCACCCTCTCGGTGCTGATAAATGAGGGCAAACAGGAGATCACTCACCTTGCCAGCCATAGAAGTCGAGGAGGAGCTGGGTGAAGGGTGCCATGAGGAAGGTGAGCCCCATCCCAGAGCGGGCCACGGCGTTGGAGAAGCCCAAGCGTGCCCGGCAGCGCTTGGCCGTCATCACTGCGGCCGCCTGGTACAGGCAGGCAAAGCCCAGCCCTGGGGGGGAGGTCAGAAAGAACATTCTCTCTCTCTCTCTCTCTCTCTAGGCCCCCAAAAAAAGTACCAGGAACTCTTGGAATTCTCAGTCATGCCACGCTGAGTCTCTGGGGTGCAGTGTTCCTAGTGGGAAGTTGGGGGGTTTCTCCTGGTCTCAGTGGAGAGGTTTTGTGTGTGGTGGTTGATGTCTGGGGGGGTTGGAGGCTGTGCCCTGTTAGTGAGGGGGTTTTAAAAGGTCAGGATTTAGTGGAGCCAGAAAAAAAAAAAAAATCAGGGTTAGCTGGGACTAAGTGTGTTAAAAGTGTGTTTTATTCTCCTGAGCATGGAGTGCTGAGGGTTCGCACAGCAGCTCGTAGGGAGGAGCTGGGGGTGCTTTGCCACTCGGGGTTTTACAGAATCACAAATAACTGAGTTGAAGGGACCCCCCAGGGATCATCAGTCCAAGCCCTGGCCCTGCACAGACACCCCAGCAATCCCACCCTGTCCCTGAGGGTGTTGTCCAAACCCTCCTGCAGCTCTGGCAGCCTTGGGGCTGTGCCCACTGCCCTGGGGAGCCTGTTCAGTGCCAACCACCCTCTGGGGGAAGAACCTTTCCCTGAGATCCAACCTGGCACAGCTCCAGCCCTTCCCTGCATGCTGTCCCTGCTCACACAGAGCAGAGGTGGTTCTGCCCCTCTGAGGAAGCTGCAGACCCCCCCTGAGCTCTGACCTGTCTCCTCCAGCTGAGCAATCCGTGTGCCCTCAGCTTCCCCTCCGGGCCCTCCCCCCAAGGTTTATGGTTAAAGGAGCTGATTCCTTGGTGGTGGCCCAGGGCAATGTGTGTGTCAGAGGCTGCTCACCCAGCAGGACTCCCATGGAGATGCAGAGGAAGGGGACACTGGTGGCCTGAGTGCTGACCAGGCACCCCCCAGCCACCAGCCCGGCCCCGAGGAGGGACGTGAGACGCTCGCCCAGCCCCCGGCACACGACGGCCACGAGTGGGGCTGCAAGGGAGAGAGGCACAAAGCTCAGGCTGAAGGTGACAGAAGGACCTCCCCACCCTCACAGCCAAGGATTCCTTCCCAGTGTCCCATCTATCCCCGCCCTCTGGCAGCGGGAAGCCGTTCCCTGTGTCCTGTCTCTCCAGCCCTTGTCCCCAGCCCCTCTCCAGCTCTCCTGGAGCCCCTTTAGGCACTGGAAGGCGCTCCAAGGTCTCCCTGGAGCCTTCCCTTCTCCAGGGGAATACCCCCAGCTCTCCCAGCCTGGCTCCAGAACCCTGGAATCCCAGGATTTTTTGGGTCAAAAGGGATCTTGAAGCTCAACCCATTCCACCCCCTGCCACGGGCAGGGACACCTCCCACCAGCCCAGGTTGCTCCAAGCCCCATCCAACCTGGCCTTGGACACTTCCTGGGATGGGGCAGCCCCAGCTTCTCTGGGAATTCCATCCCAGCCCCTCCCCACCCTCCCAAGGAAGGATTCCTTCCCAATATCCCATCTAAATGACATGCAGCCCTATCTTTGGATCACATCCCTGCTGAGACACGTGTGGGCACCGGCCACGTCCAGCCTGGAGCAGTCTGGGAAGGGAATCTGATCCAAAGAACACCCTCAGTGCCCTCAAAGCAAACGTGCTGGGGTTGAAGCGCTGCCCCAAATCCTTGGGGATGCCAGCTCACCTCCCAGGAAGCGCAGGGAGGACATGATGGAGCCAATCCAGCTGACCTGCTCCGAGGAGCCCCCCACGTCCTCCTGGAAAGCCACGAAGAAAATCCCGAAGGTCTTGAGCATCCCCATCACGAGGACGTTGACCTGAGAGGCAGGAGCAGACAGAGGTGAGGGGCCCCCGGGGGAGCAGGAGGGAGGAAAAGCTTTTCTATCTGCTTTTCTTGTGGGGATAGTTTGTTACGGGACACTTGAACTGGTGGTGGGGAATGTCAGCAGGGTGAGCTCGTGGCGGCCACGCTGCACTTCCATCTTAACAGGCCCTCAAAAACCCCTCTGCAAACTCCTCTTCAAGAAAAAGAAACAAAATCACACCAGAACCCAACTCTTCCAGGATGTTTTTTGCTCTAGGAGTTACTTTTTAATCCTGAAGCAACAATGAAATGGGTCTTGGCGCTGCTGAAGATCACTGGGAGTCGATGGAGGGGGGTGAGAGGAGCAGGATGGATGTTATCCAGGGCAGTTTCCCAGGCTTGCCCTGCCGTGGGAGCAAAGGACACACACTTTGTGTCCTTAATTTTAACTCCCTCTCACCTCCCTGGTAGCAGGTGGTTAATGATTGGCAGCGAGTTACTTGGGATGGGGTGGAATTGGGGAAAGCTTTCCCAGCTTGGGGGGGGGGTGGTGGTCTTGATGACCTTAAAGATCTTTTCCAGCCTTCAGGATTCCTTGATCCATCACTGGTGGGAAGATTGTGTGGTGTTAAAGCCCGTGGAATGGAGAATTGGTGCCTCTGAGTGGTGTTGAGGTGCCTGGTGCTCCCAGGGGCAGTTTGCTCCCTGGGATGTTTGCAGCTGCCGTTCCATAGGGAAGGGTGAAGCTGGGTGGGATCAGCCTGACCCTGTCCTCTGAGTGAGATTTGAGGCTTTTCCCTTCAGATCACGAGTGGGATTTGTTCTGTGCTTACCAGGAAGAAGTGAAGCACCGCTGCCCAGGCCCACCCTCCGAGCGCTGCTCCGGCCCGCCGGCTCTTCCCACCTCCCTCGGGCTCTTCATCCTCCTTCCCTGCCCCTGGAACGGCAGTTTCGGGACACATTGACACCTCCCCCCGGTGCTGTTCCCCCTGTTCCACTCCACCTTCAGTTTGGAGGGTGGTGGGGGGGGGGGAAGATCCACCGGCTTTTCTTGACAAAGGGTGTTAAATTACACATTATCCCTGCCTGGAAACAGTTTAACATCCTTTCTCTTTCCCACCAAGTTACTGTAACCACTTAAGGGGTTTGAAGTGGAGCACTTCTGCAGCTCCAGGGGTTTGCTTCGTGCCCCGAGTCGGGGAGGGGGTCACGTCTGTCTGATCCAGTTTTGAGCCCCTGGGGAGCTCTCCCGATCCCATCCTCTGCTTGTCTCCCTTCCATCCTCTCTGGCAGAGGCAGGACCCTGCCCCAGGGAGCAGCTGGGGCTGATGATCCTGAAACCTTTCCTTACCTCCTCGCTGCCTCATGATGGAAAATCCTCCCTAAAAGAGTCGATGGCAAAGAGGAATCATCTCTTCATTTGCTCCAGAGCCCAAATCCCCCCTTCCTGACTTGGCAGCCCAGAGTCTGCTCCTCCATTCGCATCCCCGAGAGGATGAGGATGGTGTCTGTCCCCCAGAGCAGGACATGGAGTCCCTGGGGCTGAGTGACAGAGCCCGTCCTCCTCCTCCTCCTCCTCCTCCTCCTGTTAGGCCACAAGGCCAGAGTCCCTCCCCTTCCCCAGCTGGGAGCAGGAAATCCAGGGCGTCTGGAGCAGAAATCCTGTTGGGAAAGAGGAGGGGAAGCCTGCAAAGGTTGTAACTCCAGGGAAGGCTTTGGATGTGGCCGGAAGAAGGGAGCGGGAGGTGGAAGTGCTGGACTGGATCCAGGCCTGGCCCTGCCAGTCCTGCCCAGCCCTTGGCCTGGGAAACTGTCGTTTAGGAGGGGATAGCCTGGAAAATCTGGGAGTTTGCAGCTGGATGGAGCAGCTGTGCTGCTGCAGCCCTGGGAGGCAGCAGGATCGGCGTTGGCTGCCCTGTAAATGCGCCCCAGCTCCTGGATAAACACGGCCCTCGTGCTTCCTGCCCTGCTGGGGGCTGGCCTGTCACCCCAGGCGGCATTCCTGAGCCCAGAGAAAACTGGGATCACTGTGGGGACCCTGACACTGATCTCTGTCTGCCCCCTCCCTTGGCAAAGCTCCATCTTTCCCGAGGAGCCCAGGAAACACGGGAGTCTGTGAGCTTTCCCTGTGGGAAGGCTTTCAGTACTTGTCTTGAGCTTTATTTCCGTGGGGTGGGGGTTGCAGGGAGGGTGGTTAAAGGGCTTGGGGGA
The DNA here is from genome assembly GCF_003031625.1 of Empidonax traillii. Lineage (NCBI taxonomy): Eukaryota > Metazoa > Chordata > Aves > Passeriformes > Tyrannidae > Empidonax > Empidonax traillii. The sequence goes on from NW_020956392.1 coordinate 145,798, forward strand.
GGGGGGAGGCAGCGTCTGCACTCAGAGCTCTTGGAATTCCAGGGGGAAATGCTCCAGCTGCTCCTCCTTGGTGGGATGTGGGGAGAGTGGAGAAGGACTCCTCGAGGCCAGGACAGAGTTTGGGCACGCAGAGATCTCAGGGCTTTACTGAGAATCAACACTGAGCTGGACAGGAGTGTGGACTCAGCCAGGCAGAGGCTCCTCCTGCCTGTTCCACGTCAGGCTGGGACTGTCACTGCTGAAGGGAGCAGTCATTGGAGTCGGGTCAGAGCAGCCTGAATGTCATTTTCTCTCTGACCCAGCCCAATTTTCACCTCATGCTCTGCTGGGACACTTCCCTCCCCCTCCCTGCACTGCAGCCCAGCTCCTTTTCCCTCCCTGCCACGTGGGAAGCACAGGAGTGGAGCAGCTTCCCAGGCCGTCTTTGCAGGATTTTTTCCCTGCACCATTTCAGATCCGGGGTCTGGATTTGTGAGGATGTTGCCAAACATGCATTTCCAGCTCACACAGGGACAGCATGTCCAGCCTTTAATCCGAGGCAACGAGAGAACAAGAAATCCTCCCACAGAACGTTCTAACTCGAGGAGGTGAAGTGTTCCCCAGGAGAAATTCCTTGGGAAGTGTTTGTACCTTTCCTGCTGGAGGAGCCCCCATTAATCCCAGTCTCTTCTCCAGAGAAATGCTAATGAAGGGAGTGGGAAAAGTCACCTCACATGGCTTTGGGAACGAAGCACCAGGCCCAGCAAAGAGAAGCAAAGGGGGGGGGGGTTGTTTTTGGGTTTTTTTTACAGGTCATTTATTGATTTCTCCAACCAACAACACACAATTACACCTGGTGGGATCTGACCACGTGTGCCACCCTCAGCACCACGAGGGCTACAGTGGGAGTTGGGAGACCTGGAGAGCTGCCCAGGAGCTGTTCAGTGGAGAGGGAGAGCCTTCCTCCTGGCTCTGGGGGGGTTCCAAACCGGGGCTGGAGTGCAGGGCTGTGCAGGGGAGGAGGAGGAGCTGGGAGTGCAGCTGGTCCCCAGTGATCAGGATGCCAACTTGTGCACTGCCACGGTGATGGTGTCGTGCTTCTGGATCATGATGTTCCTAAAACAATGGGGAAAGTGCTGAGGGAGGAGCTGGTGGGGGTGGGAACTGGAGCCGGGATCGTTCAAGCCAGACCCCGCCTCCCTTCCCACTCTGGGAACTGGAGACGTCCCTGCCGCCACAGTGACTCCCACGGCACCGCCTCAGCCACCCACGGGGGTCCCAAGCGTGGAAAAGGAACCACCAGAAAGCAGGAACCACCCCCCTCCCCCAAAGGTTTTCCTGCTGCTTTTACAACTCCTCCCTCTTCAAATCCCGTCAATCCAGCGACCTCCCCCGCCCCGTGCCCGCGGCTTCCCACGGGAGCTGCTCCCGGGATCTGACTGCTCCGGGAGGCTCCCAGGGCTGGGGGAAAGGAAAACCGGGCCGGGGACTCACCCGGTGTCCGACTCCAGGCACACCACGGGCGTGTCCGTGGGGTCGGAGCTGAGCTTGGCCGCCTGCTGGGCCAGCACGGAGATGATCCCCGCGTGTTCGTCCGAGAGGGTCCCTCGGCCTGAACGGGGGGGGCGACACGTGTGAAGCCCGTTTGCCTCCCCCAGGCCAAAGAGGGACTGATCCTTCCTCATCCCACTCCCCTCCCTGTGATCCTTCCCCGTGGCGTCTCCCTGAACTCAAACCACCGAAACTGTCTCGAATTTGAGGTGGGTGGTGGCCCCCTAGGGACACCCAAAGGTGGGGCCAGGACAGCAGGGCAGGGGTTGGTGTCCCCAGAGTGGGGTTCACGCAGGACAAGGCCAGGTACCCCCAAACGGGGTGGGGGGGGTCCTGTAGGGCCAGTCCTGGTGCCTCCCCCCACCCCGGCGGAGTCCCTAGAGGGTTTGGGGGACCCCCAACCCGGGGCCTCACACCCGCAGAAGCCCCCGGCAGGACCCAGGGGGACCCTGTCGGGGTAGAACCACCTGCCCCCCTCCCCACCCGGGAGCCCCCAGGCGGGACAGAGAGACACGAGACCTCCAACCCCGGTGCCCCCCAAACCCCGCCAGCCCTCGGAGGGTCCCCGCGCTTTGCCCACTCACAGCCCAGGTTGAGCCCCTGCGAGTCGGTGCACAGGACGCCCACCACGGCCGGGCTCTTCATGCTGGGGGGGGACACACAGCGCTGTCAGGGCCGGCATTCCACACCCCCCTTCCCGCCGCCCCGGAGCGTCGGGCTGGCCCAGCCCCGCTCCCCCATCCCCTCCCTGTCCCCCCTGTCCCCTCCCTGTCCCCCCTGTCCCCTCCCTGTCCCCCCTGTCCCCTCCCTGTCCCTCCTGTCCCCACCGTGT
>NW_020956392.1:149053-152814 GCF_003031625.1 Empidonax traillii
GGCGGCTCCGCGCGCCCAAAACGAGCCGTCCCGCGCTCAGCGACAGCGGCGCCGCACCGGGAATCCCCCGGGATTCTCCCGAGATTCTCCCGGGATTCTCCCGGGATTCCGCACAATCCCTCACGCCAGCACCGTGCCCTGATTTGTAGGGCGCTCGCAGCAAATCCGCCCTCCCCCCCAACTCAGCCCTCCCTGAGTGCTTTTCCCCCGCAGAGCGCGTGATAAAAATGCAATATTGCTTTTTTTTTTAATCCCCCTCTCCTTTCTCGACCTTTTTCCGCCTCAGCGCGGTGTGGTTGCGTCTCCCGCTCCCTCCACGCAGCACCGCGCGGGGGTTTGTGCAGCCAAATGAAATTCAAGCGGGGTTTTGGTGGAGTTCCTGCAACTCTTCCCCGACCAGAGCATCCCCTTGGAGCTGGATCATGGTTGGGGATGCAGGTTGGGATGCAGATTGGGAGCAGGGACATGGGACACGAGGATACAGCTGGGCCCCAAAATTTGCAGTAAGACAAGTCACGCTGGACCCCCATCACCTTCCCAGTGGGCAGAGAGGCGATAAAAGTGATTCTGAGCCCGGATTTCCATCGAGAACCCCCTCAAAATCAGCCCGTGTCAGACTAACACACGCAGTGGCAGGGGAGTCAGGACCCCATCACCTTCCCAAGGGGCAGAGGGGTGTTAAAGGTGATCCTCAGCGCGGTTTTCCGTGGAGGACCCCCCCAAAATTCATCTCTGCTGCCAGCAGGGAGTGGGAGGTGATTTATGGCAGAGCAGCCCAGAGCCGGGTGACGTTAATGAGGCCCCGGCTGCTCCTGCCGATGGATCCGGGCTTGGCAGGGCAGGAAATTAAAATGTTATTGATGGGGGGAGTGAAGTGCGGCAGGATCGTTTATTTTTTATTTATTTTTTTTTTTTTTTAAATGCGATTTTTCTTTCTCCCGGGTCCGGCTTGGAGCTCCCTCAGGCAGCACAAAGAGCCCCGATCCCGACTTTCCAGGGGCTTCCCATTTCATCCCACCTCACTGGGAGGGATGACTGCGACTGGAGTTGCCTTTTTTTGTTTGTTTGTTTGTTTGTTTGTTTTGGTGTTCTTTTTTTTTCCCTTTTCACATTTCTAGGAAGCAACACTGGACAAAAATATAAATGGAGATGAGGGAGCTGCATCCTCTCAGCCCCTTTGCCAGGAAACCTCCCAAATCCAGCAGTTCCTGCTGTGGGATTTTGGGAAGGGGAGAGATTTTTGGGAGGGCTGGGATTCATTAATTCGAGCCCAGGTGGAGGAGAATTCAGTGATGCAGCAGCTGCCACATCAAAGGCTGGGCTGGGGGCACGGCAGTTTTGGGGCTGGTTTTAATTAATTAAACTGAAGATTTAGCACCAGATCGATCCTCTAAAAAAATAAAATAAAATAAAAATTCCCCAGAAAAGCCCCATCAAACCCGTATTTCAAATCCCAACCCACCTTGGACGATGTTTCCCACACGGGAACCTCCTGGTGCCTGATTTGCCCCCGTGGACCAGGTCAAGCCCCAAAATCAGCCTCGGGGTGTTTGTTCCTCGGTGGGAGAAGCCGGAAGAGATGGAATTTCTGATGCTGGTGAGGAGCTCTGATCCCACCGGGGTGGCACCTGCAATCCAGGGCTGGGAAAATCCATCTTGATTGGTCAGAATCGCAAATCCAGCTGCCTTTTTTGGGGGGAAAAAAATGGAGTTTTTTATTCCCTGCCTTTGTTCCCAAAGGATCTCAGGCATCACCTCTGCCCCAGCCAGCGCTGGGAGCTTGGCCTGGGGAGTCTCAGACAACTCCAGGATCCCAGGATGGGTTGGCCATGGAAGGGTATTTAAATGTTTAACTATTTTAATTCTCTTTATTGCTTATTTTGTGGCTGAGCCTTCAGGAATCTCTTGCCTCCTGGGGGACTGTGATGCCTGGGGGTGTTTGATTGGAGTCCCCAAGCCCCGAGCACGTTTGGATGTTGTGCTTTGCATCCTCACAGGATGTAGAAATTACAAAAAAAGAGAAAGAAGCAAATAATTCCACCCTTTCCCTGCCTTTTTAGCCATCCTCTTATTCCCCTGCTCTCCCAGGAGAGGCACCAAATGCGATTCGAGGTAGATAGGTCGTACTTCGAGCCATAAATCAATGTATTTACACATTACATTCTGACTGAAATTATGAAAAAATATGTTATTCCCTCCCTGCTTTTTTAAAAAATTATTATTATTTTTTATTCTCCCAAATAAATATGCAGCCAAGTCTCTATTTCTGGGGGGATATTTATCACATTATTGCACCTTGGGCTCTTCCGAGCCGGGGAGGAGCGGCGGAACTTCATCCTCAGGTTTTCTTTTGGCTTAATAACCCCCAATTTTTTAATTAAATTCTTCCACACACCTGTCAAGGACACTCATGGATTTAGGGGTGTACTTGGAAAATCCAGCTGTGCTGATAAATCCCCCTGAGAGCGGGGTGTGGGTAGGAGGGAGGGGACTTTTATCCCCCCTCTCCCCCCCCCTTTCTTGGTGGTTCATTAATATTTCTTCGATGCCATTGGAGATTCAGGTCTCATCTGCTTCTGGTGGGATCAGGAGGGGAGGGGAAAAAAAAAAAAATTGGAGCTGGAGGGGTTATAAAGGGGGTGGAGGTGTGAGCAGCTCAGAATTCCAGCACCATGGGCCGAATCCTGCGGCTCCTCTGCCTCCTCCTGCTCCTCAACTCCTGCCCCTGCGCCGTCATCACCGGGGTAAGTTCTGCTTCCACCCCACCCTGGGGTTTTTATTGATTCATCTTCATTATGCTGGGAAATAACACAGCAATCAGGCCTTTGTGTTGTCTGGTTTGTGTTGGTTTTTTTTCCCCTCTTTTTTCCCCAATTTATCCCTCGTTTTTCCAACCTATGGGTGCTGTTCCCACCACCAGCATCTCCTCCCAGCAGGGGAATGTGGGATTTTAGGAAGTTTTCCAGCAGGTTAAAAATCGATGTGTCTTTATGGAGGTGTCCCAGAGCACGTTCCCAATTGGAACAAGGGCTCAGACACCCCAAATTATCCTTTTCCCTCCTGCATTTAAAGGAATTATTAAACAAGGTGGGAGCTGTCAGGGTGCCAAGGGCAGGTGGTTGCTCACTCTGTCACACTCAGGGTGTCCCTGAGCAAGCACTGGACTGAAGGCACTGCTAAAAGTGAATTTTAGGGACAGAATCCAGGTTTTTGTGGTGCTTCCAGAGCCTGGATGCTGATCTCAGCAAAGCCAGGCTTGGCTGAACCCCTCTTTTCCCTCCAGTATTGGAGAAACCAAGTGTTTCCATTCCCCTGATTTCCCAAAAGGAGGGATAATGATGCTTTCCTGGCTTTTCCCAGCCAGTGGCAATTTGGGGAGGACCCGGACAGTGGGTTTATCCCTCGATTCTGCTGCTCTCCCTTGCTCTCCTGCAAACTTTCCCTCTGTGCCCCGTGTCCATGAGGGGTTTCCCCTTCACCCCACAAACCCCAGCACCCCAACCCCGCCCCAAAACCTCCCCAAAACCTCAGCCTGAACCGGCAATAACTGGGAACTGCCCCCCCCCCAACTCCCCAGCGTGGGCTGATCCCACTATTAATCCCCCTCCAAAAAAGAGGGATAACGTTTCTTTTCCATCCTCCTCCTCCTCCTCCTCCTCCCCAGGCCTGCGAGCGGGACCCTCAGTGCGGCAGCGGGACCTGCTGTGCCGTCAGCCTCTGGCTGAGGGGGCTGCGGGTCTGCACCCCCCTGGGCCGGGAGG
>NW_020956392.1:154745-156489 GCF_003031625.1 Empidonax traillii
AAAAAAAAAAAAAAAAAAAATCAGAGGGGCAGAAACTTCATTGCGAGGGGAGCGTTTTGATCAACACCCAAACCTGCAGCTCGTGTCCAAATTGTCCCACATCCCAGCCCTCTGCAGCACCCTCAGAGCTGCTTTTTCTCTGCCATTCCCGCTGGATAAATCAGTTCTGCAATGATAATTCCTGTGGTGATGCTGCCCAATCGAGGCTTATCAGGACGATCTAATCTGACCCGATTAAATGATCCAATCTGACCCACAATTAAATCCAATCCATATCATGTAGCTGTGGGGAATTAAGGGACAGCTTCCCCCAGATTTCGGGCAGGAAGAGGCTGAAGCAGAGCTGGTTGGAACCGTGTTGTGCCAGTTGTGGGTCTTTGGGATGCAGGAAAATGTTTTCCAGCCTCGGCATCTCCCTGAGGTTCAGGCACCGTGTGAGGTTTTTGGGGCTTCTCTTTCTGTCAGGTGAATTCGAGAGGAGAAGGGGACATTAAAGGCCATTAAATGTGTCACTAAAAGCGATCTTGGACACGTGCTTGCAGTTCTGCTCTTCAAATGCATGGTGGGAAACTCGTGTGTCACTCGAGTTTCTCTCCTGCTTCCTACAGCAACAATAAAGGCAAAGAATAAAGAACAATAATCAGCATTTACGGCAAAAAAATACCTCTAAAAATCACTGGGAGCCTTTCAGGAAGAAGCAGGGCTTGAACACAGAACTTCATTTTGGGTTTGGGTGCTCCTTGTGCAGAAATGATCTTGGAGGACCCTTGGAGTTTGGTGCTGGGGCAGGAAGGCCTCACTCTTGGGGGAGGTCCAGCCTTGGTGGGGTTTGGGTGGGTTTCAGTGGGGTTTTCTGGGGTTTGGGTGGGTTTTGGTGCTACACCAACACCTATTTCTATTTCTCAAGCTTCCCTCCCCTCCGAAAGGACCCCCCTGTGTGGCTGTGGCAGACACTGTGCTGGGATTTGGTGTCTGAGGCCAGGCAAAAGCTTCTCTGCGCTTGTTCCTCCCCCACAAAATTCATTAAAAAACCCCAAACCAAACAAAAAAAACCAAACCAAAACAAAAAACACCCCAAACAAAACAAAACAAAACCCCCCACAAAACCAAACTCCCCAAAACAATAATAATAATTATAAAAATAAAATTCATAAAAAGAAACCTCTGCGATGACTGGGTTGATTCTATTTAGGGTGGTTTGTTGGGGTTTTTTTTGTGTCACACAACAGAATTTTTGCTTTTTATTTACAAGGGAAAAGCCCTGCAACATCTGCCCAGCTGGGTGAGTTTGTGGCACTTGTGAACACCACGAAAAAAAAAACCAAAAACACCTAGAAATGGATCCCAGAGCAATATAGAAGGGGGAAAAGTAAAGAAAAAACCCATAATAATTCATAAAACTGTTAGTATATATATATATATATATATATTTTTTTTTTTGTGGAAGTTGGGAGAGAAATCCAAGTCCCTGCTGCTTCTTCATTCCTGCTGTGCTGGACAAGACCCGCAGGAGCCCCCAGAGGCTGTGGGAGTGCTCTGAGTGAGTGGGATGTTGCCCCTTGTCCCTAAATGCTGTGCCAGGAGGCAGATCCTAAACCTTCCTGGCGTGGCCATCCTGCACCAGTGCCGAGAGCCCCTGGAAAACACCCCCCTGGAATGGGATTCCTCCATGGGATCATCCCCCCCCCCCAGCCAGGAAAACCCTTCTCACATCCATGGTCACACGTGCAATAAAGGAATAAAC
>NW_020956392.1:162613-164099 GCF_003031625.1 Empidonax traillii
CCGGCGCCGGCAGCTCGAGCCTTTCCCACGCTATGAGGATCTGCAAGGGAAGGGACAGGGAGGCGATGCTGAGTGGGGCTGAGCACACAGGTCACTCTGAGAGCACCTTCCAGGCCCTGGGGTGGGTTATTTCCCAGACAGGCTCTGGCAGGTGCGCAGGGACAGCCGCTGTGTCCCCAAAACGCCCCCAGGCACCTCCCCAGCACAGCACTGACATTGCTCTGAACTCGCAGCAAAGTCAAAGACGAGCCCAGGGACCAACTTATGGAGCTGGGAAATTACCTGTCCTGCCTCGGGGAGAGAAATTAGATGTTAACATGGAACAGTTCTGGGGAGATTTGCCCCAAAATGAACTCTCCAAGTAGACCCAACATCCCGATTTGTTAACGGGAGACAGCACGGAGGGACAGGCAGGGCTGCTCCGTGGGACCACGGACCACCAAGGCCACCAAGTGGCTCCCTGCCCCAGGGGACTTCAGCAGGAGGGAGTGAAAAAAAACCCAGACGCCCCCAGACTGCCAGGAATAGCAGCACAATTGAGGCCACGGAGCAGCAGCGACGCCGGGGCCGGTCCTGTGATGAGGATGGTCCCCAGTGCAGGGTCTGCTCAGTCCATCCCAGGGCTGGGATGATATCCACGGAGACCGAGCTGCTCCTGATGCCCCAGCATCCCAATTTCGCTGAAATAATTCAGGGCTGTGAAGTTTTTCTCCTCCCCAGAAGCAGATTTGTCCATCCCTGCTGACACACAGCCGGGAAAGAGGGGGTAGGACAAGCCCAAACCCCCAAATCTGTTGCAAAAATAGACTTTAAACATCCTGTCTTGTTACAAATCCTCCCTCTTCTCTCAGCTTTGCAGCCCTGGCAGCAAAACTTCCTACAGGAACCAGCATCCCTGTACCAGACAAGGTTTCAAAACCTCACTGGATTCTGGATTTGGGGACAAATCCCACAATTTTTTCATGAGCTGTTTTCCAGATCGTGTCCCCTTTGCTTAAACCAAAGCCACAGAGAAAAGCTGTTCCTAGGAATCCATCCCCGTGGAACCACTTTGGGCTGGTTTTGTGTCAGTTTTCCCACTTGGGGGACACAGAGAAAAGAGTGCTTGGGGCAGGGGGGCAGAGCTGATGCCTGGGGGAAGCAGCAGACATGCGGTTTTGCCCCCTCAAAGGGATGTGCTGCAAGTCCTGAGTCCTCCAGCCCCGGTGATGTCCAGCTTGGAGCTGCTCCAGCCCAAGGACCAGCTCTTCATGGGGGTGGATTCTTCCCAGGCTTAACTATTTGGTGACCCTTCGAAAAGCTGGTGCTGGAGGGACAAAATGTGACATCAGAGCAACAGCTCAGAGCTGTGGATAACCCTGATTTCAGGAGCATCAGGAGGCAGAAAAAGGGAGACCACGAAAGACCCGGCCCAAACAATTCTCCTTGGAATCTTTTGAAGGGAAAACAAGTATCAAAGACAAAAGAAACAGCAGCACAAATCATT
>NW_020956393.1:0-6670 GCF_003031625.1 Empidonax traillii
TGGGAAAGTTTTTCTCAACAGAGATTTGAGAGATATGTACAGAATGTTGGGCAATACCACCACATTTAGGCCCGAATTTAATAGGTTGCTGGCTCAGCAAGCTTGAATGGCAGCAGATTGATGATGGGCTTTGGTACTCGCTGGTTTAAAAAAGTTAACCCTCTTAGAAATAGCCTTTGTTCCCTACTTAAGTATTTAGGCAATGTGTACAGGCAATGAAAATATTGGGAAATGCAGCAAATAAAGTGAGATGCTGAAAATAGTAAATTTATTACTTAATGTATTAATAATTGAAATAAACATAATAATTGGTTTCTATATTAATTAGTTAAATTTTATGTTTATAGGTGAATGCTATTTATTTTTAGTATTTATTCTAGAAAATATTAAATACCAGTTCTTACGCTGCCAAAGATGAGAGGTAGGACAGGCAGGCAGGCAGGACTATGTCTGACCAGCTTGGCATGGCAGGGGCCCACGAGGAGGATGGAGCTGTGCAATCCAGGAAGCCTCTGTGAGGAGAGAAGGATCCTGCACAGCACCACCCCAGAACTGTATCTGTAGAGAGTGAGTTTCCCAGCCTTCACCTCCTTGAATCTGTCACTCACATCCATCATCTCCTTAAATGCTGCTCTTCCTGTGGGCCATGCCAACCCCGGCATGCCATCTGGTGCAGACTCTGTGCCACCATGGCAAGCCTGCTCCCAGGGACGGAGGAGAGGTTTTCTTATTCCCAGTCCCTCTCAAGGAACTCTGTCATATAAAAATATTTTAAGCAGAGATAACCGGAAGAAAACCAAGGGCAGGAGGCCTTTAACATTTCATGCCAAAATTGTGCAGTGACTTGTGTAAGCCAGTGCCAGGGCCAGTGCTCCCACTGGCACTGGCTGAGACTGGCAAGGGACAGCAAACGACCTCCACAGTGGCCAGGGGCCAGTGCCAGTTGCAGTAGACATGGACTCTCCTCTTGCTCCCAAGCAGGACTGAAATAATACTGTTTCTCAGAGGATGACATGGTTTCAGTAGTCAGTGTCAAGGGCAAAATGGTAATACAGGACTATTTCAAAAGTTATGTGAGAAACGTTGCCTGCTTAATGGGCTTAATCTATGGAGAAAGCATCTGTCATTTGTTTAAGATTCTGGCCTCTATTTAATTATGTTTTCAATTAGTTTGCTTCATGAGTACTTATAAATAGATTTTCCCTGAAAAATGTAATGACTTCAAGTGAGTAATAGGTAATTCACTGACAAAAAAAAAATGAAATGGTGCCTTAAAAAAATTAATTGGTAATGAAATTCTTCTGTTAAAGTCAGATACGAGACATGATTTATATGTAATGCCATTGATGCCAAGAGAATATTCCTTCCATCTCTCCTGAAAACCTTCAGACTCGTGACATGGTGTCCAAATGCACGCTTTACTGTCATTGCAAAAAGGAATCAATAGTAGTTCTGGCTTTCCCTTTTGATTCTTCCAGATAGAAATATTTTTTTTTAAGGAAGAAGAGTGTATAGAATTATATAATAGTTTGAGTTGGAAGAGACCTTTAAAAGTCATCTAGTTCCACCCCCCCTTGCAATGAGCAGAGACATCTTTAATCAGATCAAGTTACAAAGCCCCATTCAGCCTGACCTTGAACACTTTCAGAGATGGGGCATCCACCACATCTTTGAGCAACCTATTCCAATGTTTTATCACCTTTGTAAAAAACCAGTGAGTTTAAAGCCACTAAACCTTGTCCTATCACTGCATGCCCTTGTAAAAAGTCCCTCTCCAGCTTTCCTGTAGGTACAGGAAGGCTGCTACAAGGTCTTCCTGGAGCCTTTTCCAGGCTGAACAACCTCAGCTCTTTCAGCCTGTGCTGCAGCTCTCTGATCATCTCTGAGTCCCTTTTCTGGACTTGCTCCAACAGATTGATGTCCTTCCTGTGCTGGGGACCCCAGAGCTGGATGCAGTACTCCAGGTGAGGTCTCACCAGTGCAGAGCAGACAGGGAGAATCACTTCCCTCAACCTGTTGGCCACGCTGCTTTTGAGGCAGCCCAAGATATATGTAGCTTTCAGTTTGCACACTGGCAGCTTATTAATTTTGCATCCACTGGCACCCCCAATGTGTAATATATACTTATTTCCACTGTAAAAAAAAATTTCAACTAATACAAATTAACCTGCTGATTAACTTGCATTACAAAAAATCTTTATGAAATTAGATCTGAATATAGTCAGAAGTTATATGTATGTATGTGTATATATATATACGCATACATATTTCTTTTGGCAAAATCTACAGCTAAGAGTTTTTTTGGGATGAGAAACATTTTTGTCATAGAAAATGGTGAAAAAGCACTCTTTTAGTAAAAAGAAGGAAGACAAATTTGTCGCAGGTAAAAGTTACTTTCCGTAGCTGGGTAAGTTGTTTATTCATTTCTTAGTGACAGCCTTCAGATGGTTTTAAATTCTTCAGAGACCCCACCCAGTACTTGAACTCTCTCTTAAGGTAAATTTTAAAGAGTTTTTTGTATCAAGGTTCATTTATTCTGGCAACCAGGGACATATACAAAGAGCCAAGTCAAAAAAACAAAACAGCATGCAGCGTTTACTAAAAGTTTGCTAAATTGCCTAAGTTACGCAGATGTTGTGTGACTGAATTAATTGAACATCACTGTAGTGAAAAACAAAGTTTAGCTAAGGACTTTATCAACAGGATCTTTCTGTCCTACAGGAAACCTTGAAAGTGCTGGAATTGGCTGAATTGCATTAGATACCTGAGGACAGAGCGTATCTTAGCAGCTTTTGCTTTCAAATCTAATTGAGCAGGGGATTCCAAAAGGCTTGTATTGGCCTTCACATTATCTATGTGTCTTATTCAAACTTATTTCAGATGCTGATTTTCTGCCATGGGCGTGCTTAGACCCATCTGCCAGAGTGCTGCTGTGCTTCTTCACATCAGGAACTGATGCAGCAGTTGCAGATGAGCAAAGCATCAAGACCGTTTCAGTTATGTTCTGGGATAAAATGTGCAAAACATGCACATACAATCCTGCTGGGAACAACAAGCTGCAAATGTTGTCTATGTGCTTCCTGAAAAGGGCCACGGTAGGAACATTTGGCCTCTTACCATTAGCAAACACTTTTATCCTTAGTGCCTTTGCCGCACATTCCTCATTCTGTGTTTTCACAGAAAAGGAGAAGCAGTTCTCTGAATGCACATGGTTATTTGGGAGCTCAGCCCTCTGCATTGCCACTCTGTGACAACTAAAAATGAGTTTTCAGTACAGTTTTCAATGTCATGTTTCTTTGTCACTCTGCAGGAGTACTTGGAATAGCAAAATTCAGACTTTTTTTGTCAAAATCAGAAAATGTCAATACATGACTGTCATATGTTCAGGATGACACATGCCCAAACCCATGACTTCCAGTCCCAGCTACAGCAGAAACTTACTTCTTCTTTATTCTCTCTATCTCCTCCTCCTAGAAAGAAGCAAACAGTACTGTTTTTCCTCTCTTCCTTTCCATCTACCTCATGTAAATAAGTGACCATTTCACAGATGGGCCACATCTGCACCTGCTCAGTATTTCACCAACACAGAAATAGAGAATTCTGTATAAACTAGCATAAAAACAAATGAATAAACAAATAAAATTGATTATCCTGAAATGCTGCATGAAAAATGAAACATTAAGGAAATGGAAATATAATTCAAATGGCAAGGAGAAATGTCTGGTCAGCTAACTAGTTCAGAGATTAATTCATCAAACTCCAAATCTGTATACGAAACTCCCCTCTGAAACAGCTCCTAAGATGTGCGTTTAAGAGGAAAAGCGACTCAGATAACCCCTTTCAGGTGAAGTGGTTTCTATCTGATTCCAAATGAAGAGGTTTGCATCAAGGCTTGGTAATGTGCACCCAGGCTGACAGCTAAAAATCTGTGTGAAAAACCATATGACAGAAAGATCATCACTAGGTGGATCATGGAAAGATGTTAATGCATTTTTACCTAAGCAAAACCCGTGTTTGGTTGGTATATTCCTTTTTTGTATCATCTGTCCATTTAACTTGTCATGGGGAGGATCTGTGATTTGCTACAAGTGACTTCCAAGAGGAAAGAGTTGCCACCCCACCATGGGCTGTCATATAGGCTGTGCAGCACATAGTATGGGATGTCCTCAGGATCAGTAGGTGATACAGTATTATGGTTCAGAAATGAGTGAGAATAAGCAGAACCCAACTCCTAAGGCATCTACAATCCTACTTTTGCTAATTAAAAGAATATAAAAGGGGTGGAAAATGTGATCAGGCTCTGAATACATTTTCCAGCACTCTTCTGTGAGGGCCAAAGGGAATTATTTTTATAAGAGGAAAAATATAAAGGATGTTTTTCTGAGATGTTTATTGCATTGAAATATGCACAGAGAAAAAATAGCCCTGAAGAAAAAAAGAGGAGGATTTTTAAAAATTATTTTCAGCATATTTCATCCTATGAATAAATTCACCAGACTTCCCAAAACACCCTTTCAGACCCATATAATCAGCAGTGGGATGGCTTCAGATATACTGACTGAAAGACAGTGAAGTTCAACATTTTCATTAGGAGGAGTTTGTCTGTATGAGAAAAGAAGAGCAATATGGTATTCCTTTTTTTTTTACCTTTGAGAGAGATTGTCCGAGCCAGTTACTGTAGTGCAGCCTCTGATACCTACTCATGTCTGTGCCTGTTCCAGTTGTTGGTGTTCCAATGGCACAACATAGGAATCACTGCCATGTCAGTGAAAAAGGAGATGAGGTCGACACAGATTAGAGGATTTGATCACATCTGTGCTTGTGATGTGTCAATACTGTTCATTGTTTGCAGAAGCCATGCAACGTTGTTCATGCTTGCCCATAGCTGTCACGTTGGCTTTAAAACACCTAAGGCACAGTGATTGGCTAAGGTTCATTAACTAAAGATACAGCTAATGACCACAGAGAAAGTTGTAACTATCTCAGGTTTTAGCCTCGGATGTGTCTCATCGTATTCTGACCTCTTTAGCTCAAATGAGCCATTTTTGATGCTCAAGCTGGTTGGGGTGCCTAAGCAGGAGGATGAAGACACACAGTGAGAGGTTAAGAAGCCCTTCATGGAGCGTGGGGCCAGGGCTCTTCTCCTCCTGATCTCCTCCATCACCCAGCCACAGGCAACTCAATGAGTACAACCTTTCCATAATATGTGGAACTTGTGGTTGAAATGACAACAGTCTCTATGGCTGCACAATTAGAAAACTTGCACAAGACAAAGCGGAAAAGTGCCCAGGCTTCTCGTACATTCTGCCAATTAAACAGACTGTCTGTCTAAGGCAAACTTTGAAATCCATGCTAGGTTTTCATCCTAAGGAGAACAATACTTCTTTGCAGCATGTTCTGGTTCTGGGGCAAAACACATTTATATTTACTGAACACTAAGAAGCATTCAGCTAGCTTAAATGATATGAAAGAGAATGATGTATTTATGCCCTAAGGTTTTACTTCTCTTAATGCAAGACTTGTATTAAAAACACCCTCCACACTTAGAAGCCTGACATTGTCTGCAGTTTTGCCTAGGGATTCACACCTGCGGGTCTGTAATGAGCTGGGGAACAGGAGAAGATATGCTTCAAGTTGTGCCTTTCTTTCCTGATGATCAGCAGTTGCACAGAGAGCAAGGAAGGCAGTTATTTTATTTTTTCACAGTTTTATCTGTTTTCTTTCACAATTTCTCAAGGCCCATTAAAATAATGATGAAGAGATCAGCAATCCAGTTACAAGAAACTTATTTTTTTTCCTGGTGAGGAAGCTTCTGGCCCTTTGTATTTTACAAAATAGAAGAGAAAGAATATTAAAAATGCACAGTTAAAAATGAAAATAGGTGAAATAAAATAGAGTTTGCCATTTAACTCTTTTTATTATACTTAAAGTGGTCTTGGACGTATATCTTTTTCTTCTCCCTTAGGTCTCACTAGTATCCACATAATGGATAGAAAAAAATAAACGATTACTGCAACTTTAAAGTGTCACAAATTTTCACTGACATTTGAAAAAATGAGTAGACTAATAAACACCAAGATTATCCCCATACTCCTACTATATGTATGTGAAGAAGTTGTGTTGCAGGTGTAACTTCTGCTAGTCTTTGTTATACTTACTTTACTTATGTAAAATTAGTGGTTTCGTTTATTTTTTAGTATTTTTTTCGTCACCAGCTCTTTCCAGACTTGGCAAGGGGAGAAATACAAATGACTTTGCACTACAGATACTTGTAACAGTGAATGAAGCCTCCTTATTTCAGACGGAACATTGAAAAGGTAGTTAGATCTCTGCCTTCATCCCTATAAAAATGCTTGTCTATCTGTGAAGGATGATGCATGCCCAGATCTTTCAGTGGAACAGCTGAAATCAAAAACAGAAATTATTTTAAGAGCAAATATAAGAAAAGACAATAGTGTAACAACTAGTTTCTCTTTAGAGGTAATGAGCCTGTCACTTCTGAAAGTGAAAACATTAACTTGATCTAGTGATTTCTGCCCTTCTATTTTTGGATTGGTGATGGGCCACATATTTATTTAGAGGTTTCTCTACAAGGAAATAAGATCTAATGCTGAGCTGTGATCAAAACTTGAACTAATAAGACATACAATGTATCTAAGCATCCTGTATG
>NW_020956393.1:6718-30288 GCF_003031625.1 Empidonax traillii
TAGTGTAACAACTAGTTTCTCTTTAGAGATAATGAGCCTGTCACTTCTGAAAGTGAAAACATTAACTTGATCTAGTGATTTCTGCCCTTCTATTTTTGGATTGGTGATGGGCCACATATTTATTTAGAGGTTTCTCTACAAGGAAATAAGATCTAATGCTGAGCTGTGATCAAAACTTGAACTAATAAGACATACAATGTATCTAAGCATCCTGTATGATTAATTGGGGGATTGGTAGCTTTGAAATGACCCAGAAGAAGGAAAAAAGCCATAGTGGAAGAATTCTGCCTACCATGAACAACAGTGTCCAGAAAGTTTCATTCCCACTGCTTAGTCCAGGTCCTCTCTGGTGTGTATTTGTCTGGTGACTAAAGGGTTGTTACCACCATCTTGTCCCAAGGATTGTTTCCAAATTGGAGCTATTTAGTGTCTGCCTGTGTCATCAGATATGACTGTGGTTGTGCACCCTCTGCATTCGCATTGTGGCTGTATCTTTTGTCTCTCTGCTCCTCTGTGAATATTTTATCCTCTTTCCCTCTCTGCCATCTATTCTGATTGAAATTTTTAAGGACAGCAGTTCTCATTTGAATGTGCATAGATGAAACCCACAAGAAGGGCGTTTTGTTTTGTAGCAGCAACAGAGTACAGATACAGAAACATGCTCCAGCATCAGATTGCGGTTGTTTCATTTCTCACGTTCCTATTGTGCTCTCTAACAACAGACTGGAACAACAAATCGTTTTAACAACTCCCTTGTAGCTGTTTTAGTTTTTTTCACCCCTAATATTTGAGTATTAAAAGTTGTCTCACAACTGTAGTTGATCATGACTTTTTGAGATCTCTGTCATCTTGCTATTTTATCTGTTAATTATAGATATATATTGAAATTACAGGTTTCCATGTCAACAAAGTTTCTCTCTTTCTATCCAGCAAGTGAGCTCTCCTTGAAAGCTGGCCAACTGGCTTTGGGTTTTTTACCTTGGCCTGAGTTTGTGGTGAAAGTAGAGGGCTTGTATTTCTTTTTAGCTGTTTATGTGGAGGTTAATTGCATTGTAAGGAAAGTAGGCATATTACCTCATATTAAATATAAGCAGAGGATGTAGGACATCAGCCTTGGCTGTTCTTGGCATCAAGCATGTCTTTTAAATTTGTGTACCACTGTAGTTTAGAGAAAAGAGGAGCAATCTCGCACCCAAGAGTGTGTGTGTGAGCTGTAACTGTGCTCAGGTTCTTTATAAAGATTGAGATGCATGCAGAGGGAAGGTTCAACAAATCTGTCCTCCCTGGTTTATGCAATTCCAAAATTTTTGAACCATCTGTCCCATAAGAAATGTACTCCATTTCAGAAAAAAAACCTTCAAAAATACCAAAAGAGTGATGGAATAAAAAGAAAAATACACTTGGAAACAGCAAATACACTCAGGAACATTTCTAAGGCCTTTTAGGCAGAAGCTCTTGAAAGGAACCTATTTACAGTCAGTGTCAGATCAGGGATTTACAATCAGAAAAAGATTTGTTTTATTCATAAGCAAATTAAAGTAGAATTATTGAAGTATAATATGGCTGGCAAGTTGGAGACCAAGACTGAGGCAGGTCAGAGCTGTTGGGGGCCAAGGCAGTTTGATGGTGCAGCAGATCGTGCTGGATGTCCTTTTTAGCACTAGAGAGTCCTTTTTGGCACCAGAGGTCATCTCCCACTCCCACTGACTGTGAAGTAGGAGGAGAACCTGGGTACCACAGCCTGGTGGGAAGGCCAGTGGTCTAGGAGGGAAATTATGTGTGGGTCACCATCTGACAAGGTGAAAGGCAATACTCAAGCAAAGAAAAATAAACTTTTAATCATTCTGCAGTCATTTGATTTGAATAATTTGATTATATTTGCGAAGTGACACCTCTGAGTCTCACACACCCTACACACATGTAGTTCTTGATATAGGTTTTACCAGGCATCCAAGTGAAGGCCAGTGAAAGAATGGGCCTTTCAAAACTATACCTTCTCTGGACTGTGCTGGAGGACAAATGTTTTCATTCCTGCCTAAAGGAATAGAGAGAATTAATAGATTAGCACTCAAAAAGGCAGGATGAAGCCTATGAATAAACTCTATGCCAATGCATTTGTATGAACAACTAATGTAGCTGCAAGCAAAATACATCACAAATTAGAAGTGCAGGGCTTACAAGGATATTCATAAATGTAAATAGCTATAGAAAAAATGAAATCTTTCAGAAACACAACCAAGGAAATGAAAAGATACAAGTAATTCAAACAAGCATCAAAAAGCCTGAATTTCTGAGTAGTCGTTGCTAATGAAGAAACAATTGACTTCACAGTGCAGCCATGCTAATGACCTGTGCTTTACAGATGATAATGAAGTGTTTTTTATGAATGCTTAATAAAGACAAAACTGTTGAGACAATGAGTAATAATGAAAATGGAAAATCTCTTAGAAATTAAAGGAATTGTGAACAAATTTGTTTATGCTGTACTGAGAGCAATAATTACTTATGTTCTTTTTGCATTTTCAAAAGTAAGAAATATGAAGTCCCAATTCTCTACAGTATTTAAGCATAAACCTAAAGTGGAGCAGCAGATTAAATTTGGGTGGCAGCAGGCAGAAGAATGGCTTAGTATCCATGGAGAGAAACATATATCCATAGATAATGAAATGCAGGATCTGATATGAATAAGCACGATGCACGGTTGCTATGCTGGGCCATATGGGAAGCCAGTGGGCAAATACTCTGTGTTGTGTGGCTGGCAATGGGCAGGGTCTCCCTCAAAAGTTAGGTAATCACAACTGCATAGGTGCTGTGGACAAGGGTAGGAAATGGTTTGCAAACTCCCAAAATACAACATGGTGTTTGCAGTCATGAGGTTTACAGGATTAAAATACCACGCTCTGATCAAAGAAAAGATCATACAGACTCCTACTTGCAGACTGTAGATTTTATAATCAAAAGCTGTGGATTTAGGAAATATTAAAACTAAATATGTGATATTTTACAATTTGTTAAGATTAAACTATTTTTTGGTCATTTAAAAATATTTTGTCAGCACCTGTAAGCATGAGAGCAGTTACCTGTTATTTCTTTCCCAGACTGACATTCAGTTGTATAATTAACCTCCTTGTGTTTTGAAGGCTTCCTACTTTTGAACTTTTAGTAAAAATATTGTTCCTTACACCAACTTTGGTTCCAAGCACTCCTCAAAAAATAAAGTAAAACTAATCGAATCGAAAACCTCACAGAAAATAAGCAAGTACGGAGGCTTGCAGAGCTACCAGAGCTACCACCAGGTGTCAGAGTCTGCCAGCTCTGGTTTCAGAACAGCTGTCACAGCTGCAACTAACTCCCTGGGGAGAGTGGGGGGCTGTTGAGAGGTGTTTCGATGGGTGGAGGGTTTATTTGCAATCTTTTCTGAACACCTACTCTTCTCTAAACACAGATGCAGCATAAATACTGAGGCACTTGAATATTCTACCATAAACACAGAAAGCCCTTACATGGGAATAACCCCATAGGAATTATTATGGCTACCAAAGGTAGAAATAAAAATTTTTTTAGCAGTTAAATGTAAAAAATTATCATGTTAGTGTGAGATTTAAAATGTTTTTACAGGGAAGCCACCAAGCTTTATTTTTTTTGCCTGACACTGAATCATAATCCTTGTTTCTGCAAAAAGCTCTGTTAGTTTCTGGATGTTTATCCCTGTTATCTTGAAATATGATTTTGAAAGTTTATTTGCTCCCAACTTTTTACTCATCTATTAATATGTTCTATTACTTAAAAAAATGTTAAAAACGAATCTTCTACCTCTTCCTCCTACAAACACCATTCCTGCAGAACAAGAGCAGTGCTCAGTCTCTGGGCCCATTGATGTTTTATCCAGCACATCATTTATCCCATTCTGAGGAATGTAGGACTCAGCTTGGGAGCACAGCTGTTCCAAAGCAGGATCTTTAGGCTTCAAAGGGAGATTGTAGGTCCTTCTTGTAGTCTAGAGGGACAAATTTGTTCCACCCGAGAGATGTCATGCTTACCTTTCACGAGAAGGATTAGGCACTAAAACAGCACTTATTTCCAGAACATCTTTGCGTTGACTCTCACCACTGTAAGGATTCCCGGTGCCTATATGCACTACCAGCTTCTTTGAGCATTTTTCCTCATTCCTGGTCTCTGGAATCTTGCCACAGTCGCTCTTGGATAACACTCAACATATTCTGTCCATCTGTTAACAAGTTTGCCTTAAAGCCCACTCATGTGAGTGCACAGCACATGAGGACACAGCCCATGCTCACAGGGCTGGTTTAAATTTGGCTGAGCTTAGAGCAGCACTGACAGCAAGGACTCTGGGATAGGCTGAGTACGTTTTCTGGGGAGGGTCATTCAATGCTTTGCCAAAGTGTGTAATGAACTGCAGGAGCACACTTAGAACCCACCAGGCACAGGCCTGTATATCTTATTAAAGATGAGAAGGTTTAAACTTGACCACCTTCTTAATCAGCTGCTTGCTGTCCTGGAGTCTCAGGCTTTGGTGTCTCCAGCAGATAGCTTTTAAATGTTTATTTTGGCATCTGGTGTTATTTAAGTGATCAACATGGAAATGTTGTCATCTAGGAAATAATATAATCTTTTTTCTCCTATTTAGGTATAGTTTCTTTATGCAGACAATGAGGGTATCAAATATTTCAACAGCTACTCTTACTCTAAAATCAATAAATATGCTTTGCCACATCACTAAAATATTTCTAGATGTTGCTCTGTACAGTTTGTTCTTTGAATTTGTCAAAAAAAAAATAAAATTCTGAGCTTCTTCTCAAGCTTCCAGTTTTGTGGCAGACACTCATTATGATCTCTTTGTTGGGTTGGTTTTTGGTTGTTATTGTTTGTTTTTTTCTTTGTGATTTTGGTTGGTTGGTTGGTTGGTTGGTTTTTTAGTCTAATAAAAGCATCCCATTAGATACTCACTTTTCAGTCTGAGGGCAGTCTGGAAATAAATAGATGAGACTAATAGAATCCTAATGGCCTGTAAAAACAGACCTTTTATTGTGATATTTTAAAGTTCTAAATGTGTTCTCTTGGTTCTGTTTCTGAGTGCAGAATATGTGCGCAGTGCTCTAATATGCCAAGTGAATTTGTGTCTTCTTTATCTCAGTATGTATAATGCAGACTGTGTTCACATAAGTGGGTAAGCAAATAAATAGAAATATATTTAATTTACATTTTTAAACTGAAAAGTTCTTATTGCAGTTTGGAAACCAAGACTATAATTGCTAGTTACATATCTGTGTTCATGCGTGTAGGCAGGACTTGGCACAAAATCACTTTATGCCCAAAAAAGGAATACATGTGACATTTTAGATGTCGACAGCTTAAAAAAAAAAATAGAGCAGCAGGGCAGCCAAGAATTATAGTATGACTTCAGTTATTTAATTTATTGACTGACTTGTCTAATGCCAAACTAAAGTGGTGAAGCACTTAGCTGAAGCAGGACAGATGGTCAGTGAATCAACATTTCTGTGGAGAGTGATGCTTTTATCTATTTTTTCAGTTCCCTTAGTGTTATTGTCATGGTATTGATCCAAACATTGGATTTTTGTATCAATTTACATCACCTGATATCATATGATCAGGATAAGAGCAAATGTAATCTTTCTCCAAGAAAGATGCAGTTTTAATAAGCCTTCTGGAGAAAACAGCTGTGGCAATTTTCATGGAAAAATAGAGGTCAAACCATTGTTTACATACATATTTAGATCCCTTAAAAGCATTACTCTGCATACACATATCTGCTACATTACCTTTAAAAACGTTTTGTTCCTTGCTGCTTATGAAGGTATCAGTGATCCATAATGCAGAACCTCCTGTTTTGAGCACCACTGTACTGAATAGTATTGAACAGGCTACTGCTAGCCCTGTTTTACAATTTTTCAAAAAGAAAGTATTTTAGGGTTTGGAGATTTTTTTCATCATCACAACCAGATGTTCATATTTTTGTGAATCAGCAGCTTCTAAGATGGAAAATGTTACAACTGCATTTTTGTGACCAAGCTTACTTCTCAGGTGAGTGTTAGTCTCTGCCCTTTCCTGCTTTGGTGCTCATGAGTAGAAAAGAACAAATATGTTATTTTAATTTTCTTCCCACCTACATCAGTTGCTCCTCTTGGCCATGCCTAAAACAGGCATCACTCTCGGCAAGACAGTGATGTGGTCACGGTCTGTGAGATGGTCTGTGAGAGGTGGCCAAGTTACAGCACCCTCTGATATTTATGCAGTGGGTTTGACCGCAATATTTACCTTATTATCTCTCTCCACCACAGGCATGAGGGTTCCAGTATGGTGTGGTCTGTGAGGCAGCCTGGGCAGGGAACTTCAGAGACTTTGGTTTTCTCCTACTTCTATTCTCTCTTCATATTTGCTTTTTTGCAAATTATTTTTGGTCAGAAAGGTGAAAAGGGGATGCCAGATTACATCATGGTAATTGCAATGAACGGCACTTCACCCCTGGAGCTTTCACTGGGATGTAAGGTGAGCAGGGCATACACATGCACTTCAGTAGTTTTATGTCCACACCATTGTGTGCTCAACTGCTTCCATTTGGTATAGTCTCATTTCATAAAACAAAATAAAACCCCCAACCATTTTAAGAACAAGTAACTCTTCTTTACTCTGTTTTTTTAGTAGAATATTGAAACTAGTCTAGAATACAGCTCCTTTGCCTTCAAGACATCCAATGACTTGAACTATTTGAAGTATCAAAAGTTGAAGGAAAGGTGGGATATTCTTAAAGCATACTGGAAGAAGAGTTTTATGTGCAGTTCTTGCAACAGGCTGTTGCAGATGCTAAGAGTTTATGTGGGTTAAGGGATAATTTGACAAATTAATGGAAGAGAAATTCTCTGGGGTTTCCTAAAATGCATACATATCAAGGGACTTGTGAAGCTCATGAGCTGCAAATGACTGGAAAAGATCCCTAGTTTCTGTTCTTGTGCTTTTGCCTAGACATCCAGTTCTGGCTTTAGATTGATTCAGTATATTTACTCTTATGTTCTGACACAAAGAACTTTCTGAAGAGCCACACCAAAACAGAGGAAGGACTTCTGACCAGAGCATGAAGCACAGTGTCCTACACCATCCTGAGGATGTGAATGGTAGGAAGCAGTTTCATAGACTCAGAATTTGTTCATGCTTCAAAGGATTTTAAAGATCATCTAGTTCCAATCCTCCTGCCATGCAGGGAGAACTTCCATGAGACCAGATTGCTCAAAGCCCCATCCAGCCTGGCCTTGAATACTTCCAGAGATGGGGCATACACAACTTCTCTGAGCAATCTGTTCCAGTGCCTCATCCCTCATAGCAAAGATTTTCTTCCTTATACCTAATCTAAACCAACCCTCTTCAAGTGTAAAACCATTACTCCTTGTCCTATACTCCCTGATGAAGAGTTCCTTCCAATCTTTCCCATAGGCTCCCTTTAAGTACTGAAAGGCTGCTATAAGGTTTACCTGTGGCCTTTTCTTCTCCAGTCTGCACAACTCCAACTCTCTCAGCCTGTCTTCATAGGAGAGGTGTTCCAGCCCTCTGATCATCTTTGTGACCCTCCTCTGGACACCAGCAGGTCCACATGCTTCTTGTGCTGAGGACCCCATAGCTGGACACAGCACTCCAGGTGGGGTCTCATGAGAGCAAGAGTAGAGGGGGAGAATCACCTACCTCGACCTACTGGCCACGTGCTTTTGATACATCCCAGGTTACCTGTGGCTTTCTGGGCTGCAGCACACATTGATGGGTCATGTTGACCTTCCTATCAATCAACACTCAGAAGTCTTTCTCCTCAGAGCTGCTCCCAGTCAATGAATCCCTCAGTCTGTATTGATATTGGGGACTGTTGCCGCCAAGATGCAGAACCTTGCACTCAGCCTTGTTGAACTTTATGAGCTTCACCCAGGCCTACCTCTCAAGCCTGTTAAGATCCCTCTGGATGGCATCCTCTCCCTCTAGAGTATCAACCACCCCTCTCAGGTTGGTGTCATCCACAAACTTGCTGAGTGTCTACTAAATCCCACTGTCCATGTCCCTGACAAAGAGGTTAAATAATACTGGTCCCAATACCAACCCCTGAGGGACACCAGTCATCATTGGTTTCCACCCAGACCATGAGCCATTGACTGGCACCCTATGAGTGTGCCCTCCCACCAATTCCCTGTCTACCACATGGTTCACCTGTCAAATCTAATTATCTTCATTTTAGAGATAAGGATATTGTGCAGGACAGCATCAAATGCTTTGCAGAGGTCCACCTTTCCAGGCACTGTGTGGTTTGGCTCAGAATTAAGAAGTTGCTGTCACCTCTGTTGCTGGTGGTGGTATTCAATGCACACACTAAAAAGAAAAAAAATCCCTGAAAATTCTTGCTCAAATCCAAACCTAGCATTGGCCTGCTAAGGAAGAGCAATATTACACATTCCCAAATTAAGGCATTTTCAGGTAAAACAAACATTTGTCTGTGTCCTAGCCTTCAGAAACTATGGACTGACAGATTTTGGTTGTGTCACTTAACAAACCATTGAAGGCAACTCTTCCAAGTATAAGAGTGATGAGATAGTGCTAGAACTGTTTATACAACAGACCATGTCTCTGCTTTGACTAAAATGTCCTGAATTGAAACTCAAGAAAAACAATTAGGAGTTATTTAAAAATGACTTTTCCTCTAGAATGATTTTCCTGAGGAATAATCCCAACTGCACACACAATCAAAGTAAAGGCAACAAAGATTCCCTCCTCCTTATCACTTCATCTTTACTTTTGCTTTTTAGCCTGGCAAATATAATGTTGAAAAGTGACTGAATTCAGCAATTACTATGCTGAATCAATAATGCTTCTCTCGATTGAAAAAGAAAATATCTCTCTCCTTTGTTTTGGGGTTTAAGCATTAGAATCACTAGGTGACTGAGAAAGGCCCTGCTAATCAGTGCTGCACTTGAGAAGCAGGATTAGTCATAAGCTCAGTGAGATTTCTCAGTGGCCATGCCCTGTCAGGCCTGAGCAGCACTACTGCTGTTATTAAAACATGAAACTCCAGTGGTATACACCAAGGTGAAGTGACTCACTTGGGCACTGGGATCATCCTCATCCACTACTCCAGTACAGGTAAGGCTCCCGTTAACCTCCCACCCTCTCCAGGCTTGGCTATTAGTGCCACTCTCCCCTATCCCCTCTTTGTGGGTAATGGCAGTAACTGCTGGCAGAGGGGTGCAGAGGCACAACACCCATCTGGAGCCCCTGAAACCCTCAGAGGTTACCTGGAACAGGTGTCCCTTTCACCCTGCCCTTGCTGCAACTCTTAGTGTGCAGCTAGAGAAATTACATTTCAGGAGACAATATCCCAGGTTGCTGTAGATAGTAGTGTCTCCTGGCAGTGAATATGTACTGCAACCTAAATTTAATGTTAAGGGATCTAGCAGAGGAATTCTGGATTTGAGTTGATCCAAGAGAGAACTTTGAGTGAAAATATTCAGAGTAAAATTCTGCACCTCTAGCATCTGCTAAACAGGGACGGGAACAGCTCAGCCCTTCCCTCAGCTTCTCTTAAATCCTCAGGGATCATCTAGGGTGGATTAAATTCTGCACCAGACACTCCCAGCTCCAGATCTCTGGTTGCAAGTGTCTGTGAGCTAGAGGCTGCTGCCATTCCCCAAGCATCAATATTTAGTGCTATTTGAGATGTCCTGAACTGCTGAAGACTTCAGGATGGGGCAGGCAGTGCAGGACTTGCAGGAAGCCTCATGTTCATTTGGAACAACAGTTGGGTAGCTGATGAGATCCCAAGCTTTGTTAGGCACCTGTACCTGACATGCTGTCCACTGACTGGAACAGGAGATTAGATGTCTGGCTGACATGTACATCCTATATTTAAACACATATGTATCTAGAAGCTGAAGCTAAACTCTAGAGTGAGCAGAGAAACAGGGTGTAGTAATAAAGCATTTTGAGATTCATGTACTTTTACTATCGAGTATGTCTTTTTAATAAATCATGGGGACCTAAATCCTTGCACCAATAAGGTCAGATTTTGTATTCACCAGTTAATTGTCCATGTGGGAAGGGGTTTGGGTACTAGGAAAGCAGGACAGAAAACAGCAGGTCATGGCAGAAAGTGCAGAAACAGAAGCATAATTGTGCTTAAAAGTCTAAACAGTGGTTGATTCCTCTTGTAACTGCTTCTTCCTGAGGCAACCTTTGCCTACCCAGACTTGAGGTGCATCTTTCGCTCACAGGACAGAATCTGGGCTCTTTTGTGTACAGAGAAACAGCACAGGATAACATGGGAGTGGCCCTTCAGTGAGTGATCAGTGCTGCCCACTGTAAAAAAATGACAGGCTAAGGACAGATCAGCCCTACTTCAAAGGCAAAATGCTGCTCCTTTGAAAGCAAGGAGAAAAATCTCTTTAACTCAGGTCTGGGGCCTGCTGATTTGTAGGCAAAGCCACTTAACTGTTGCACTTATGCCATAGCGTATTTTAGCTACTTTTTCATTGTATCTTCTTTCCTTTTTATTTCTCCCAAATAATAGATTGTTTTCCTTTTCTTTCCTCTCTAAAAGAAGAATTTATTTTCTGCCTTCACTAATATCCATTATTAGCATTTAGATGATTCATTTTTCCTGATAATTTTCCTTTGCTTATAATTTTTCATAGTAGATAGAAAATTTTCAAGATTCAGAAAGCATTTGGTTATCATGTTCCTCCTCTGGCCATTAGATGGGACTCTTACCTCTGGTATCCCTTCACTCTTTGATCTTATCATGTAGATAATAGTGCAAAGGCCATTCTTGAAATCTGAAATGTGAGGGATGCATGTTACTCCACATCTCTGAAAAACATATAAACAAGGGACCTCTGCAGCTGTTAACATCTCAAATAAGCCAGATATGCAGGAGGTTGGAGACAGCAGAACTTGGGTTTAGAACAGGTTTATCTTTCAGACAGTGTTTCATGAACAAATTAAAAATACTTGTCATCTGGTTTTTTCCCTCCCAGGAAGGATGCATATTATAAGAGTCAGTTAATACAATAAATAAAAAATAAATTACCAAACAGGTCCAGCTGGATGCTAAGAGTTTGTTCCTGTTGCCTTTTACTCTCAGATACAAGCTTGACGCACACATTGCTAAAGCGTATTAGGAGCTGACCTGCATTGAAGTAGAAACACTGGATTTTGTTGGGAAGTACTTGTTTTGGATGGGAGATAGTTCTAAGGTGAAGTGGTTTGTGGAAATATCTGTTTCCTTATATTTCTGATGAAATGTTGGATTTCACCATATCTCAGTGAATTTCAGTGGATTTCAGCCTAATTGAAAATGCACCAGCTCCTGGGGTAGACCTGAGGAGTCCTGTGTTCCAGCTTCCCTGGCTGAGAAGTTGTTGGAAATACTGGGATATTATCAGCAGCTCTTGCAGTCATTGCCCTGAACTCAAGAGTAGGAAGGCTGGGACCTCTCTGCTGGCTGTAGTGGCTTGGGGGTAGCCCTTTTGCAGACAGGTGGGGAGCTGAATACCTGGAAGACCTCCTATAGTTAATGTGGTGTTCAGAGAGTGGCCCTTCAGGTTTAATTTGCATTGCTTTTCCTTTTCCCAGTGAAATGCTTTGATTACTTAAATTTGTCTTTCCAGGTTTCAGAATAGAAAGAAGAGGAAATCCTACAACAGAACTGCAGTGTCCCACAGTGGAATGCATTTTGTTTTCTAGCCCTCGAGATGGCTGTGAAATGGTGAGCAGTTTTGTCTTCAAGAGTACATTGCTCTCTATTTCTCTTGTTGCAGTGTTATACCTGCACATTTCCTTTTACAGTGTTCCCATCTTTTTGGTTCCCCTGTGTGTTGTGCCTTGTGCCTATTGACTGAGTGCCTTGGGGGATGCTCAGCAATGGCCTGGAAAACACCACACATTAGGATACAGATGTGAGTGTATGCAGTGTGTGTGTACAATACACAACATTGCCTCGAAGGCATTTGCCCACATTGATCATTTGAAAGAGGATGATGCCATCAGGCCCCAGCTGATGGTGTTGAAGTGGGAGATGACCATTAGTCAGATTAAGCAGCAACATGCATGACTTTTGACGTGAAGGAGTCACACAGAAAAGAGATATGAAAGGCACATGAAAAATTGTGACATAGCTGGGTTTGACACAATTAGAAGCTGCCCCACCAGCATCACCACCTCTGCCCAGGCCAGACAGGGCACCATTCCTGAGAGTACTGGGGGGTGCCCTGTTGGCAAGGGAGAGGACAGCAGCACTCTGGGGGACCCATACCTGTAGCATGCAAGCCTGAAAACACAGGGTGCTAACATTTATGTATGTATTAACATTTCATTAAGTGCCTAGCATTGAGATATTACTGGCATCATCCTAATTTTACAGAAGACTGTCAGGAAGCTTTGCCTCTGTGTGTGTCTTGCTGGACCTTGTGCCCTGAATGCCCACGGGCGTCTTGGAGAGCAGAGGCTGCACTCCTGGAGTGTGTCTCAGCTCTAATTTCATCCAGATGAAATCAGTTTCAAACAGACAGAACTCAGCACTCCAAAACCATTCCAAATGCATGGAAAACAGGAGCAAATGTGAGTGTTGCTAAATCATCTGACAGAGCAGCTACTGCAGATGTGTCCTCAGCTGAGTGGGGTATGTTCCCATCACATGGATGTCTCAGCCAGCAGGTAGGAGGCAAGAATGACCTACAGCAGAGGGGCACTGAAAACCTGAGTGCTGAGCTGCCTGCAATCAGCACAGCTTTGCAGGTGGCATCTGCCTCTCCCACTGATGTTTCACTACCAAAATGAACAATGGTGTCATCATGGCCTCATGCCTTTCTGTAATAAGAATCCCAAATAAACTAGATTAGTATTCTAATTTGGTAGAATTTTTAAGTTAAAAGCAGTCCTATTTTTAATTCCAGGTAATACAAGTCCCCAGTGGCAAGGAGGAGAATGTGAAACAACACGTTGGCTACAAAACATGGCAATCCCTTACTGAGTCGTCGTCACCTGTGACTGACTACTGTAGCCCCCCCCCCAGATACCTTCTTTATGTTTTTTTTAATAAGTGGTATTTCACCTTATCTCATCTTTGTGCAACAAATGAGCTAATGAAGTTCCATACTACAGGCAAACTTGGCAGCTGGTAAAATGAAATGTTAATATTTTTTTGGTTTTGCAGTCTCAAGAGACTTTCCTTACTTTGAAGCAAGCAAACTCTCAGGTGAGGTGGGTGTGCATTAGTCAAAGGGCTTTTGGCAAGTTGTCAAGCATCCCTCTCATGGCATTTGAAAAGGGGTAGAGGCTTTGATCATCCATTGATTAACAAAGGAAAATAGGAAAGGAAAAAGGGAATTTCTCGATCATGTTGAAGTTCTGCAGACAAAATGCGTCATTCTCTTTGGCAAGGGCTTTCACTTGTCCCCAGGCCATCAGCAGGCTGGCCAGACTGCTTAGTCAGATCAAATGTCATGTCAAATGATCAAAAGTTCTGTTCGCTCATGCTCTCTGCTCTCGGCTTCCCTTTGCAATGCTCTCCAACTGTTGTTTGCACAAAGGCTTTGCTCAGGACTTGCTTTAGTGAGCAAATGTGGAAGTGCGTGTTCTTTACAGGACAGCTCAATGTCCAGCATGTAAGTACAGCGGAGCATGTTTAGGCAGCATATGTGCCCCAGTTATTCCCTGGAAGGAGCACACTCCCAGCCCACAGAAACACCTCCTGTGGCCACATTTTGTCTGAAATTACTTCCTTCGTTTTCTGAACCAAGGCAGCAAGGTTACAGAACACTGGGTTTTCTTGACTCTTTAAGCTGTTAAATATTTCCCTCGTGTCCTAAATGATCTATTTGTTTCCCTCCTCCTATTTGCCTACCCTGCACTCCCCAAAACATGATGAAATTGATGACCTGTCCATTTAGAGAGATGAGAGGAAATATCTCCTTATGGTGGACATGATTAACCTCTAACTTCACCAGTGGAATAGAAAACTACTTCAACCCTACAGGTGTACTTTGAAAAGGGCAGAACAATTTAAATGCCTAGTAGCTTTATGGGCAAATTTAATTTATTGAGAGTAATCTGTCATTATACTTTTAAATGCTGCATGGCTGTATTGGAAGACAAGAAGCAATATAGTTTTCCTCCCAAAACTGTCAAACATATTAACCATTTTCCCATTATACTTTCTCCAAAGTATAATTGTCAGTGTTGATGGCCTGAAGCTGAGTTTATTGAAAGAATAACCTGAAATGTAAGGGCCAACAATTCTGCTTTTCATGGCAACATGAAACCGTAATGAGATGCTACTGACCTATGATGCACTTGTGTACACTTATCCTGGCCTTTATGCTTGAGAATGATGAGTAAGAGCCTCATTAAACAGGCTGTGGCTGTTTGGGTGAGGGGTTAATTCTGTATTGTATCTGTGATGGGGGATGGAGTCTGACAACCCAGGATTCAGGCAGGCTGCAGTGTTTATTATCCTCTTCTCTCTGTACCCTTTGCTTCCCTCCAAGGGCTCCACACATCATCCTCAGTGCACAGAATGTGAGGTCATTTTCCAGTGGTTTTTATTCCTGGGGAAATGTGAGTGCTGGGTGAAATAATGCTTTCAGCTCCCTCTGGATAGATATATTGATTTAAGTGTAGTCCATTAATGTAATAATTATGAATTCATGACACAGTGTTCTGCTCTCCTGTACAGAACAGTTACGGTCTCATAATGGCTTTCCTTGTTTTCCAAGTATACTTGAAACCCTCTGCACTATCTACTAGAATGACTGACTTTCTTTGATTCCAAGTTCAGGTAAATTACATAACCAAACATTTATACCCCAATTCTCCAAAAAAGATAAAAGCTGAGTCAAGCAAGCAATGACAACAGAAGTGCCAGACAAACTAAGGACCCAGGATGGCCTCACACAAAACTGAAGCTAACCAGTTTAATCCAGGAAAGGGATCAGTTCTCTCAACTCTACTTTACCTGTATTTAAAAATGAGTGTATTAATGAAACATTACAATTTTTCTTCTTTTACTACGGGGAAACTGAGAGACAAGGAAACTAATGCATAACTTTACTATCAATTTGTAAAGGTTTTGTGAGGATATCTGGCTCCCTACATCTTGCACGTTCATGTTTTCTGCCTCTTCTTCTTTGCTCCTTGCAGTGGAAGAAAATCATCCATCACAGACATAAGCATTGCACCGCTCAGAGCACAGTTTCTCACTCTGAATTGACTCTTAAGTAATGCATGAAGGCACAGTCAAAAAAGTCAGTCTGCTTTCCTTCTGTGCAACTTTCAGACTCTTCACAGGGAAATCCCAAAAGATCCCAGGATGTTTCACCTTTCGCAAGAACACTGAGTACATGCTGTAGAGACCTTGGACTTCAGTGACAGCCATCACTTTTGGGCATTTGCTGTACTTTGCAGTTACTATTCCTTTCCTTTTGGTGGTTGGACTTATCTGTCATTTCTGTTTGGTCTTTAGCCCCAGGAAAAAGGAGTTGTCCCATCTTCACTTCCAGTCTCAGTTGCAGGAATACTGAAGGGGCAATTTGAGAGCTAGTAGAGACTTCTGTTTCACCATGCTGTGGTGGTGAGGTATATAAGAGAATGACCATATTCTTTAGGAAAAGAGGGCTGAATTGCCCACATCTACTGGCCATGACAGCTGGTGATAACGTATCCAAGAAAACAGAAGTTGGAAAAGATTGAAGTTGCCTTTCTGAAGATTAAAACCCATTGGTCAGGTCAGACTGTCTGCGAGGATCTCGTCTTTGCTAAGACAAAGCCACCCACACTCCCAGGTTCCCTCATCTTTAGCAATCTAGTGCAAAGGAGGGGCAGGTGGACTTCTGCCTGCCCTGGCAGCCCAGAGGGAGGAGCACCTGTGGGTGAAGGCCACCTTGTACAGCTGAGCCTCCTCTTCAGCTGGGATATCTAGCATTGGGAAGCACTTGTGGAACAGGATGGCACCTGAGCACTTTGCTTGCCACGTTCTTGCAGCCCAAGAGGCAAAGGTATGATGAAGGGCACAGGGTGGTAATCAGAGTCGCCCATCTCCACGTAGAAGAACAGTAGGGAAAGCAGCTTCCCTTCAGACAGTGGGAACAGCAGACTGCTTAACCTGCAGATTACTGTACCTGACACGTGCCCAGTGTGTGCACCATACTTGCATGGTTTGCTGCACCCTAAGGGGCCACTGGAATGAAGGTGAGACTCAAAAATACTAATAATTTTGCAGACAAATGAACAAACAAGCATTTGCTCCATCTGCAATGCACAAATGGGTTTTTCCTTCTCCCCCCTTCCTCCCCAGCCCTCACTAAACAAGCCAGCAGCATGAAATTATTGTGGAAGAATGTTTTGTTATCAGTTCCACGCAGCTGCACCTTAAAGGAGAGAAAACTCCCTGAAGCATTCAAAACTGGCAGTGCAATGACTATGGTAGAGGTACTCATCTGCAGAAGGTGCTCATCCTGATGTGGGTCTCTACCTTGACCTCACGAAAAATCCTTTCATTGCAAGTGAATACACGAGCTGACAACAGTTTCACTGAGCTGGACTGGGAAGAACTGCCTGTTTCACAGTAGCTGCTGTGGAAATTACTTACATTAATAATGGTACTTACATTACAGGTCTTTGGGATAGAAAGAACTGACTGTTTTTTCAAGAGAGGGGAACAAAATAGCTTTAGTCAACGCTTTTGTATTTTTAAGATGGAGAAAAAGATGTAGTCCTTTTCACTCTCAAAATATAGTTAGTTTAATTAGAAAATGCAAAATGTAGTAAGAGGCTTGTATTTCTTGTACTTTTATTTTCTATTGATTGGATTAACTGTTAGAGCAACCCCTCTTAGTTCTTGGTGCTATACAAACATACAATAAGGGTCCAGGCCTGCCTGATGGTGGTCTAAAGAGACAAGAGAGACCAAAAGTAGGGCATAATATCCTCACTTGCAGCTGGGTACAGAAGCACAGAACGGCTAAATCATTTTCTTAGGTCATGGGTGGTATGAGTAAACATTTCTTGATCTGGTTTAAGTCCAGTGATTTATACATTAGAGTTATGTACAAATTAGCATAAATGATCCTTTTAGATTAATTTGGTGTGATGAACAAGCGAGGTTAAATTATAAGGTTTTGGATTGAAAGTATCATTATTACCCAATCATTTCCTTCTGTTGGCATGTTGTAATGGGACATAGTCCTGGGCAGTTATACATTTGTCAGACATTATCATAAATGCTGCTTTTGTGATTAAAACTATTCTTCCCTTAAAACAAGGCAAAGTCTTTCAGCCACAGCTATTCTTTTCTGGAAAGTAGAACATTATAATTAATGTGTTGGTCTTATCTTTCTGAGAAAAAATCAGTAGTATATAAAACAGGGGCTTTTAGTATGTATAAAAAAAAGTAGTACTTTATAGAAAAAAAGGAACTATTAGTTTGCTGGATTTTCAAAAGTATCTTACTAAGTCAATAGAAAATTAGAACAGCCAAAGCTATTTAAAGATTCAAAACCAGTGTTCACAGTCTCTTTTGATTTATATGAGAGAGCACAGTAAGAGAGAAATGAAAGCACAATTTATTTGAGAAAATATTTTTGGGGGCCATTTTTTTCTCCTACTTTTTCCACCTCACCAATGTATTTTTCAGTGCTTCTTGTGATACTGAGTTGAATGCCAATGAGTTGGTACTTTAATATATACAACCAAGCTGAGGTACTTGACATTTGTCACCACAGAAGACATCTGACTTTTCTAGCTGGAATCTGAGAAGTTCAGCAAGCCCAGTGTTTTTGTGGTGAATTATAAAAAATGAAGGACAAATGAAGGAGTTATGTTCCTCATTTGGTGCAATTTTTTTCAAAAACGAAATGAAAATGAAATTTTTTTTCTTGAAATTACGATAAAGAAAGGAAACAACAAATGTGAGGATGTGATAACTATCAGCCAAGGTGGGGGAGACTTCATGAACTCACCAGCGCTGACAGTCAAATCAGTGACGGAGGCTTTGCAGTCGAATGCTGTGTCTAAAACAGAGTAAGTACACCACACCAAACCTCTGTGCCACTGCCCTGGCTCACATGCACAGAGGGAGGACCAGACAGACTGACCCACCTGGGGATGAAGGACCCCCTGCTCCACTGAGAAATCAGTTCACCATCCTTGTCAGCCAAGCTCCAAGGTGAGCAGGGACACATCAGTGTTAGATCCCCTCTTCAGGGACCCAGAAACCTGTGCAGCTTTGATATACCTTTGTCTTCTTTTATTATTCTGTTTTTCACTGGTGCTTTCCCCTCTCTGCATCTTTTTTGATTCCACTTGATTTTGCAGAACTCCTAGCAGACAGGGCTAGGGAAAGGTGCTGGATTTGGTGCAAAGCTGTTGCTCAGCTCGAGGTCTCTCAGGTGGAAGTGAACTATCCCAGATTGTTGGGAACCACATGTTAGTATTTTCTCCCCAGAACATGCACATATTTTCTAAGTCAGTGAATCTGCTGAGCCAGAGTTGGTAGGATAAGTCATCACTTTTAACAACAGAAGCAGAGTAATTTAACTCTTTATAAAGAACTAGAGTAACCTCAAGGTACCTGGACTGAAGTTAAGCAAGAAAAATAAGAAATATTGCTGGAGAAGAAAAAAAAAAGGAAGTAAGATCAAAATTTTTGGTTTGTTTTTTATTTGTTTATTTGGGGTTTTGTTTGTAAGTTTGTTTTCTTTTTGTTTGTCTTTTGTTTGTTTGTTTTTTAAATGTACTTCATATTTGGTGAATCAAAGTCCAGAGTCTAGAACTGTGGTCCTTGGGGTGTTCATAATTCATCTGAATCTCTTCTATCATGTATTCATATTGTTATAAAGCCTGAAAACTGACTGATTTAAGCTATGTTCTATGAATCAGAAGTAAGGGATAGTTTCTTTCCAGGAATTTTTGCAGTAGCCTAAGGAGTACTTTATTTAAGGAGAAGAAAACCAGCAGAGGGCAATTTTAAATTTCCTGTTAAACCAGCCAGCATTTTGGGTCCTGCAGATCTATTCTGTCAGAGGGAGAAATCAATTCTGGAGTCTAGTTCACCTTTGATATGATGCTTCCTGTGTACCAAAAGCATAAAGAAAGTCTTGTTTGCTTGAGCACAGGGGGGTCAAGTAAAAGTAAGAATTTTATCCTGGGTTTGGGTTTACTTTTTGTCCTCTTTTCATTCACCACTTTGCCAAAGTTTGCATTTCCTTCAGGAGCAATTAAGCACTGTAGCTGAGCCCACACCATTTCTCTGTCCCCCATCCTGCACTCCAACCTCTTCTCCTGTGTTGCATCTGCCCTGCTTTGGCTGCATGAGCCACTTTGACTCACCCAACAGGACAGTAATTCAGATAAAAACAGCAACAGAAAAAATACTTCATCAGTGCAACTTATTTGGAGACAAGGCAAGTTTCCAAGTAGGCTGGGCTGGGCCAGGCTGCAGGGTAGGGAGCACAGCAGCAGCACACAAGAGAGGTCCTTTGAGGGCCATGGAGGTGGTGAAAGGAAGGAAGCACTCTTTGTGCCATCACTATCTCCTGAGTAGCTACGATAATACAGTGTCATATTTCTTTTCGTGGTACTAAAATCTTCTGTAGTAGCACCCCAAAAATAGCAAAAGATACATGGAAGCAAAGACTGAGAAGATCAGTGTTGAAACTTTATTGGGAAGAGCATCGGGGGAGGTAACAGATGACAAAAGTTTTTTTCTTCTTTTTCTTTATGATCATTTACTCCTTGGGTGAAATTCAGTCCCACGTCCCAGCCATGTCACAGGTGCTGTGCGAAGCAGAGTGAAGGAAAAAGTGGCTGATTGCCAAAGGTCTATTTTGCACATTTTGCTGTGCTTTGTGTAATCCCTTCAGAAGAGATAAAGACTAGGAATAAGTAAAATGTCTTTTTGGTCTTTTTCTGCCTCAGGACATTCCCAGAATCACAGAATCATTAGGATTCAAAGAGACCTCTGGAGATCATTCAGTCAAGCCCCCCTGACAAGGCAGGATTCCCTAGAGCAGGTTACAGAGGAATGCATCCAGGGGGTTTTGAACATCTCCAGAGGGGAAGACTCCATGACCTCCCCGGGCTGCCTGTTCCACTGCTCTGTCAACCTCAATGTAAAGAAGTTCTTCCTCATGCTGAGGTGAAACTCTGTGTGTTTTAACGTACGCTCTTTGCTAGCTGTGCTGTCACTGGGCACTACCAAAAAGAGATGCCAACTTCTTGGCACCCACCTTTGAGATATTTATATGCATTAATGAGATACCCTCTCAGTCTTTTCTCTAGACTAAACAGGCCCAACTCCCCCAGTTTCTCCCCATAAGAGAGATGCTCCAGACCCCTAATCATCTTTGTGGCCTTTGCTGGACACTCTTCAGTTGCTCCTTGACTTTCTTGTAGTGAGGAACCCAGAACTGGACACAGCACTCCCTCCACATGTGGCTTCACTAGGCCTGAGTAGAGGGGGAGGATCACCTCCCTTAACTTGCTGATCACACTGGAAAGAATGTGCACCTTCCCAATGAACCTCGGGATACCACTGGCCCTCTTGGCCTGAAGGACACACTGCTGGCTCATGGCCAACTTGTCATCCACCAAAATGCAGGACACCAAGGTCGTTCTCAACACAACTGCTCTCTAGTAGCTCAGCCTCCAACCTGTGCTGGTACCTGGGGTTATTGCCCCCTAGATGCAGGACCCTACACTTGCCCTTGTTGAACCTCATTAGGTTTCTCTCTGTCCAACTTTCCAGCCTATCAAGCTCCCACTGAATGGCAGCACAACCTTCAGGTGTATCAGCCACTGTATCATCAGCAAACTTGCTGAGGGTACACTCTATCTACTTGACTCTCCTGTGTATTCAGAAGTTAAAAATAAACCCACTAAATTGGAAAAAATATGTCTCTAAAATCATGACACTGCCAGTGGAGCTAGAAGCAGGTGAAATACCTTAAATGAGTTCTAACTTAATTAATGTCAAATTTTCTCTCTCCTTCCATGGTAAACAACTAAATAAATTATGTATATGTAGATGCAGACATGAACTTGTTTTCATGCATGGGTCATTAAATAATTGAGGTCTGCCATAAGAAAGAAAAAAGTAATTATATGTTCTTTCAGACTGTCTCAAATAAGCACATTATCAAGTTAGCAGGAAGGGAATCCAAGTTTAAAGGCTCTGAACTGGCTACTCATAATTATGAGGCAGATTTATACGAGGGAATTATAGTAGATAATTTTATGTTTAGTTTCAGTGGTCAGGAAGAGTTAATTGTCACTTTGCCACTACTTAAATGAATATTTAAGCCTTCACACACTTTGAAGGCTGTGTGCAATTATAATGCTTTGATTTCAAAAAAGACTAGGTAAAACAAAAAAAACCAAAAATTCCAGAGAACAGATGAAAGAAGGATGTTAAATACAAGGAACCATTAAATAGACCAATATATTTTAAGAAGAGAAAAAGGAGTTGAAGTGGGATGCTGAAAGTCTATCAAATGGATAACAGAAGGCGAGAGAAGGTAGAATAGTTTTTTGTTGCCTTTCCAACAAAGAGAAGAGGATCAGATGATGCAAGCAGCCTGAAAATTTAAAAACAAGATGTGGACATCTTTCCTCTCATGATGGTCTGATCTAATCTGGTTGTATTATAATCTATTTCAAGATGAAACATTCAAACCCATATTTAAAGTTTTAAAGTGTATCTGGAAGAAATAATTTCCAATAGGATGAAGATGCTGTAAGTCGAACAGAAAACCAGCTGGATCCTGGGCCGCATAAGAAGCAGGTTGAGGGAGGTGATTCTGTCCCTCTACTCTGCTCTATTGAGACCCCACCTGGAGTACTGGATCCAGCTCTGGGACCCTCAACATAAGAAGGACATGGACCTATTGGAATGAGGCCAGAGGATGGACACAAAGGTGATCAGCGGGTCAGAGCACCTCTGCTATGAGGAAAGGCTGAGAGCTCGTGGTGTTCAACCTGGAGAAAAGAAGGCTCCAAGCAGACCTTATTGTGGCCTTCCAGTTCTTAAAGGGGGCCTACAAAAAAGACAGAAGAGTTTTAACGGAGTCTGCAGGCATAAAGGGTAATGATTTTAAACTAAAAAGAGGGCACATTTAGACTAGATATAAGGCAGAATTTTTTAACATTGAGAGTGGTGAAAGAGTGGAACAGGTTGCCCAGAGAGGGCAGAGAGGGTGGTAGGTGCACCATCCCTGGAAACATTCAAGATCAAGTGGGAGAGGGCTCTGACTAACCTGACCTAGTTGAAGTTGTCCCTGCTCACTGCAGGGGAGTTGGACTAGTTGACCTTTAAAGGTCTCTTCCAGCCCAAATTGTTCTATTTGATACTTGTTTTATAGTTCTTGGAGAAAATCATGTACATAGGAAAGGAGGAAGAATCAAACAAATGATTGCATAAAAAACCAAACAAACAACCAACCATTCTCATTTTCGTGAAATACATTGACTTCATGAAAAACATGAAGTTACAAGGTGTGTTTAGAACCACAAAGGCTGTACCCCTTTGCCAACTTCAGCTCACACAAGATGAGTGGTTTCCCTTGTTGCAGGAATTGTTGCAAATGGAACCATTCTTTCCATTTCTTTCAAACCTGTCTTAAATACAAATTTTTAGTACTGTTCAGTTTAAAAAAGAAATCCTGGAGTTTGGTTTTCTAAAAAACAAGGAAAAGAACAACAAAACACCAAGAAAGAGATCTAGTTCACAGTATTTGAATAAATTTCAAATCTTCCACAAGACATTGCAAAACCTATATGTAAAACTGTTTTGTTTCTGCAAATGGTTGAAAAGTCATTGCTTAAATTCTTGCATCAAACTGACACATCACATCAGAAAATATCAACATTAGCTTAAAATCAGGTGTTATTCCTTATTCTCCTTCGAATATTTTCTGTAATTCACATTTTTCTTTGAGAAATATTTTATTTATCTGAGGTTTGTGGATGCCTAAACTACAACTCTGATATTATTGCACTTTTAGCCCAAAAGATCTTTATTTTGTTTTAGGAAAATAACAAACTAAAAACTGTCAGCACTGGCTGTACTTAAAGGTCTTGTGATCCTTAGGAGATGGGGATCAATGTATTTCATCAATAGCTCATGACAGCTGAATACCATTAGGTTTGGATATAGAAATTACATCTTCCCCTAGAGCAAGAAGAAGCTTCACATTCCTTTGTTA
This sequence comes from Empidonax traillii, assembly GCF_003031625.1. Taxonomy (NCBI): domain Eukaryota; kingdom Metazoa; phylum Chordata; class Aves; order Passeriformes; family Tyrannidae; genus Empidonax; species Empidonax traillii. Next base: position 29,977 of record NW_020956393.1, read on the forward strand.
AGAGGTAATACATGATAAAACTGCACACAAAATATTGTTTCAGTCCAGTAAAAAATTTAGAGATTTCTCTTCTTACTTCCTCTTTTTACTGATTACTCTTTCACCTCATAAGTAGACTTTTGACTGTGAAACCCACTTCTCAGAGTCAAACAGAGAAGGGACTAAAATCTTGGGGTTTTAGGGAAATGGCAGAACCTAGTGTTATAGTTAGTGAACTAGGAATTGGCAGTAAGCAGAAAGCTGGTGGGTCAGTCTCCCTGGGGCTATTTTTAAAGTATGAACTTCTGCAGACCACCTGAGTAGATGGCACAT
>NW_020956393.1:31241-63818 GCF_003031625.1 Empidonax traillii
TCCCTATAATACCATGAAACTTTATTTTGTTGTTTGGGTGTTGTTTTGTTTTTTTTTTCCCTTGATGTGGAAACTGTTGTCTGTTCAACGGCTCTACCCCTTTCCTCTCCTGCATTTTTGCCTGAAATCTTGAGTGCAAAGTCATGGAGGATGTCTGCTGTAGAACCTTTACTTTGCCTTGACCCTGATTTTTGTCTTTTTTTGCTTTGATTGAATGACAAATACCCACATTTCTTAGATATGAGATGTTGATACAGACAGATTAGAGAAAATCTGCAAATTATTTTCTGGGGACTTCTTGGAGTTACTTTCAATTTATTATAATACCTCCATTTTGTATCCAGACAAAGCACTATCCTAATCCACTTATTGCTGCCTGATAAGCAGTGTGAAATAGATTTTGCTGAGGATTTTTAGTAGCCATTTAAATTCCTCTGAAATAATTTTATCACTTCTGTCAAAAATTACCCTTCTCAGATCATTTATTCTGTGAAATGAATGATGTGTGTACTGTAACTGGCTTTTATAAATGCCAGGTTTTGAGCACTCTATGATTAATGTGCTTATTCTTGTCAGCAAAATGAAGTTGTAGCCTATGCAAGTATCTCAGCAATTTCTAGAGCATTCTGGAAACCCCTTTGGTGCAGCCATGACCCACTGAGAAATAAAGTGATGCAACAGTAACTGAAAGAGAGGAGTGAGAATTTGTGAGAGAAGAGGCCCTGCAGACGCATGGTTGAGGGAAGAAGAAGGTGGAGGGGGCATTTCAGGTGCTGGAGCAGAGAATCCCCTACAGCCCCTGGTGAAGACCATAGTGAGGCAGCTGTGCCCCCGCTGCCCATGGAGGTCCACAGTAGAGCCGATATCCACCTGCAGTCTGTGGAAGATTCCCGTGCTGGAGCACGTGAATACCTGAAGGAGGCTGTGACCCTGTGGGAAGCTTATGCTGGAGCAGACTCCTGCCAGGACCTGCATGGAGACATGAGCCCGTGCTGGTGCAACTTTGCTGGCAGGACTTGTGACCATGTGGGGGACCCACGTTGTTTCTGAAGGACTGTACCCCATGGAAAGCACCCAGGCTGGAGCAGTTTGTGAAGAACTGCAGCCAGTGGGAAGGAATCACATTGGAAAAGTTTGTGGCAGACAGTCTCATGTGAGAGGAATCCCACAGAAAGTGAAGAGTCTCATGCCAGGATCAGTGGTCTCTTCAGGTCTCTTGTCTCTACTGACAAGATTGCCTCAGGGTATTCACCATGGTTTTGGGACAAGGACTTTTGGAGGACTGCAGTTGCAGAAAGGGACCTGCACATGCTGCTAGAGCCTTCACAATGCCAGCCTGCCTATTCACCACAAGCTCATCATATTTTGGGGGAACCCTACATGGAGACATGGCAAGGAAAAAAAGCCTGAGCCCTCTGCTACTTCATCACTACAGACTTTCAGCAAAGCTAAAGATTCACAGAAATTCAGATTTATGAAGGTTGCTGGCTCTGCTCCAGCTCCGAGCAGCTTTTCAAACAGCCATGTCTTGGCAGCACCGTGCACACTGTACACATCCACACCGAGTTCATCTTTATTTTGAATCCTTTTGGTAGCTCTCATAGATTTTAGCTGCTGTTTTTCCGGTGTTCAAACAGTGGTTAAATAGGAATGCTTCCAGTTTTTGCTATAACTTCAAACATAATAAAATCTTGAAGTAAAGAAAAATGGCTATTTCTTTTGACCGAGGACTCAGAAAACTGATGACACTTCCTGAAAGAAACAGTGCCTTTTCCAGACAGATTTACTCATTGTGAGGGGATCTTCCCAGTTTTGCAGGGCCAGGTGGGATGTCCTTGATCTGTATCACCATCAGAAAGGGGAGAGGAGGTCTGACAGATAGCTGCTGCACTTTCATTTTTAAAAGATAATGTATGTGATGCCTAAAACTATTTCAGCTCTGTTTACATCCAGTTCTGTCTCAGCCTTGAATACCCTGGCTCAGAGGCCCTACATTTTGTGGGTCTGCTGTTATGAAGACGCCTTGTGAAGCAAGATTAAAGCTTCTGGAACCTGCTGTCTTCACGCCCCTACAAATTGCAGAGGAGGCGTATTTCAGTGTGGTACAGGTATTTAGAAAATCCGCAGAGCCTCCATGAGCCTTAGCTGTATGTATTTCACCATTTAACATAATTTCAGCTGTGATAAAATGATCTGACCACTAATGCTATGTTGTCAAGGAGATTATTTGACCTACCTCAGAAGGCATTCACTATGTGGAAAGCAAAAAGCTCAGAATAAGCAGTTCATTTTAAAAGACCGTCCGGGCATAATCATTGATACTGTACAAGAAGCAGTATACAATAATGCTTTCTTTCTGTCTTCATGAAAATTGGATACTCTAGTCATAGTTCAAACTGGATGGGGCTAGATCTCTTAGGGAAGATCTCTGATAAAGTGTTATAGGTTTTTTAATGCCTGTCAGGGAGCAAAGATAGGGAAACAAGCTGTAACTTCATATTATGCAGTGGTAACATAAGAGAATTTATGAGAATGGTATGTGATAAGAGCAGTTGAACTAGAAAGATGCCTAATAATAACAAGACAAGAGGTCTTTCTATGTTTCTTTGCACAGACAGAATCTGATCTGATGTCTGCTTGAATCAATGAGAAAAACTCCGTCATATTTTGCATTTTGGGTCCAGTCTCTGTAGAAACAGGATCACAACAAAGAAGAGCCAGTCATAAAGAAATATCCTTAAAATCTGCAAAATCAACAGGTTGTGCATGCTCTCAGAACAACTTGCCCATTCTGAGATTTTCTACCAACTTGTGGAAAGGACAGGTAGCACGAGGCTTGGATTATCTCAGCTCTGCCCTGCAGTTTTGACATGGTTAGCCACTGTGTGCTTCTCCTGATGCACAGAGAAATGCAAAACAGGCTTGAGATACCAGTTGCTCTTCCCACAGAAATTGTGGACTGACATATCCAGACTGTGTGGATTAAAAAAAAAACAAAGAAGTTATTTTCGAGTTTGTGTTTTGTGCTGTCCAGTTTTGGGAGTGTGAAGGACAATAAGGTTCACTAGAGCTGTTTGAAATTCGCTAAAGCAGCTCTGTTTCTTGCAGTGTTAAATGAAGATGAAAATGTACACAAAACACATTCCACCTCAAAATTCTTGGTACTGCTTCATCTCAAGGTTGCCCGTGCAAGGAATCATTGTTGGGGCCTGGAGCCACAAATTCTCACCTTCTTGTAGCAGTGCTTATTTTCAGACATATTTTGTGTTTGTTTAGCTTAAGTCCTGAGGCTTCTAAACTGTTTGTTTGTATGAACTATATTTCATGTTTTGTGGTATGTGTTAGGTAAAGGTAGCTTTTCTTTGTTGAATGTAATTTTCCATGGCCCTTGCATCTACTGTGTGTCTGGGGAGCAGGGGTGTCATTTAACCAACTTGCTAAGGTAGCACGCATGTTTTAAAAAATGGCCAAGCCTTGTCAACAAGCTATGACTTAATTTTTCTTGGCAATTACATGAAAAATAATAAGTGCTTGACAAAACCCCAGAATTTTATCCATCTGGCAAAAATATATAAGAAAAACTAACCTTACTACTCTGCTTGTGCCGCTCTCCTGTGTCTGACTTCCCACCATACGTGTACTGCTCCGATCTGCTCTGCACCCAAACACAGGTCCTGGCACAGCCTCCCAATTTGAGTGCCAGGAGTACACTGGAGTCTTTTCCAACATCTTCCTTTAGAGTCATGGAAGCAAGCAGTTGGGAAGATACATCTGGAGATCATCTAGTCCAACTCTATGTGCAAAGCTTTCACAGGTGCATCAGACTGCTCAGGGCCTTGCCTAGGCAAATTCTGAAAACCTACAGGTTTCAAGTCTTGAAATCACTCATCCAAATAGTTTGCCATGGAACCTGCAGTACAGTGTTACTGTGGCCCAACCTCACCCAGCACCACTAAATCACTGATGATTTCAAGGAGCAGAACCCGAGTGTTCCACCCCTTCATCCCAGGTGGCATACAGAGGACTGAGCCCCATGGGGCAGCGGGCTGTGTTTTTCAAGGCTGAGCAGCCTTCCACATCTTTCTCCATCGCCCTCTGTGGTGGGGCTGGGCCTGCAAATGTGGATGAGGTGAGGGGGGGGGGGTGGGGGAGGGAGTAAACCGTCCCCAGCCCCTGGGAGATGCTTGGCTGGTCTTGCTGGCTTTGTTCTGCACAGTAAATCATCAAGCAGATGCTCTCTCCTTCAGTTCATCCACAGCCCAGTCTTCTCCTTCAAGTGCTGCTGTCAAGGCCACTTGCAAGCCAAGTTAGCCTTTTGTCCTTTTGTTGGTGTTTGTTTGTCTGTATTGTGGTTTGGGGGGTGGGTGGTAGGTGGTTGTGGGTTTTGGTTTTGTGGGTGGTTGTAGGTTTTGTAGGGGTTGTGGTTTTATTTCTTTAGTAGTTTTATTGTTGTGGGGTTTGTTTTTCTTTTCCCAGTTTCTTTATTTTCTGGCTTATGTGGCTTTCTTAACCCTCGTGTTTCTCTAAAAGTGGTCATCAACTGTATTTCCTTCCCTGCTGCTTGTCCCCAAATCTTTTCCTCGAAGGATTCCTAAGCAGTTATTTATCATCCTTTTCTGGTGCTGGTTCAAAGACTTCTGCAGAAGGCAGCAAGGATCCCCCTGAACAGCCAGGCTGTCTCTTAAAGTTGCCTTAGTGGCTGATATCAGACTGACAGTGTCTGTGGGTGAGCCAGGTCACAGGGTGCTGCTGGGCTGCACCCCTGGGACATCAGCACACTGACAGCATGCAGACTGGAACAGGAAGGTAGGAGCAGGGTATGGAGCAAAGCCTTTACTTCTGCAGTCCTTTCCCCTCCGTAAAACATTTCCAGATTTCCTTGTGGGCCAGCAAAAGGAAGGGAAGGAGGAGCTGAAGTACTGGATTATATATAAGCACAAGAGAACAGGACTCTGTCATGATGGGGAGTGAGGGATCCTTCACAGACTTTCTCCAAGGATGCTACCAGGCTTCACATGGGGCTCTGCCAGCAATTTATGGGAGTATAATGCTCAGCCAGGAACAGGATTAACATTTCTTTCAGACTATTACATCCATTGCCACTGGTCCTCTCTCGTGGTTTCTTGTCTCCTTCTTCCTTGTTTTATTCCACTCTTAATTTTGTCCCTATCCTCAAGAACAGCATTAACCCCTTTAGATTCCACATGTGAAGTAGGAATCTGAAGTGTGAAACACTCCTTCTGTGATACGTCATATATTTTGAACTATTCTTGACGGTTGCTTTTTCTCAGTAAAGCCATTTTTCTCCCATGATATTGGCAAATAACAGGAACTGCTGTTTACATGCTCTCATGACCTCATTCATCATACATGCACACTGTGTAAGTACAAAGCAACAAAAGGGAGAGAGTCTATGGTTCCCTGTTATGGCTCTGTTGGTGTTTATGAAGAATTGATTTTAGCCGGTGGTGCTAACAAATTTTTCTGATAACAACTCATTACTAACACATGACAGCTGAGTCTGGCAGTTCACCTTGAAGATAAACCCAAAGATCTAAAGAGATGAATGAGGAGCAGCTCCACTGAACTCTTAAATCTCCATACATCATAAAATTACTGGAACAGCTGTTAGAGATTGCAGTGATGCTTATTCATTTCAGTGATTGAGCTCTGAATCATACAACCATACTTCACTTTCTGTCCCATTTAAAATGTTTTTCTGTCGTTTACTTACCTTCTCTGTTGACAGGCTAAGAGGAAGATACACCTGAGCCACCAACACCCCACCGCGCTACTGATCACTTTGGAAACAAAAGGTAGAGCACTATAATCAGTTAAATCTCTTCAGCAGGTAATACCAGGCTGAAGTCAACTCAGCAGGTATTTTTGCCCACTGTTTTCACTTCTTCAGCTTTGTAACTGACTGGGCAAGAACCCCATGTACCTGTTATAGTATTGACCCTATCACACTGGGGGGCTGATGGGGTTGGAGGGGCGGGGGTGGGAGCATGTCATACTTCTCCTTTCCTGCTCCAACATACTGTGCTGAGAGCAGCCAGGGGAGAGGACAAAGGTCTCTAGCTGTGAAGTAGAGCCTTTGATCCTCCCTTCTAAGGTGGATATGGAAAACATCCATAAAACTTACAGGCCTTTAGAACTAAGGGCAAGGGTAAAAACCACCTGGAAGTGAGCGTGTTGTCCCACACACAGTGATAAAGGAATTTATGGAGGAGGAGGGATGAGAATAAACAGGGAGAAGCAGAGGGAAAGAGCTGTGTATGGTAGGAGATCCAAGTCAACTGCCCTTGTCCTTATGGGGGACTTCAACTTGGAAGAAATAAACTGGGAGCATCACACAGCTGGTACAACCCAAGTCAAAAGATTCCTAAAAAACCTGGATGACAACTTTATGGAACAGGTTCTAAGGGAACCAGCTCGTAAAGATGCCATCTTTGATCTGCTGCTTGTCAACGGAGGGATCTTGTGAGTGGAGACTGGTGGCCATCTTGGCCACAGAGACCACGAAGGGTTAAAGTTTAAAATCTCTGTTGACAGGAGGAAAAGTGCCAGCACAACCTCAGCTCTGGACAGGAAGAGAGCAGACTTCAGGCTGCTCAGGGAATTAGCAAAATTCCCTGGGAAAATGTTTATGCAGGTGCTGGGGTCCATCAGTGCTGGTCACTTTTCAAACATCACTTCCTAAAGGCACAGGAGTGAGTAATTCCCAAACGTCAGAAATCAAGTAGGCAAGGCAGAAGGCCAGCTTGGCTGAGCAGGGATCTTCTGTTGGAAATAAGGCAAAAAAGGAAGGTGTATGCCCAATGGAAGCCAGATCAAGTGACATGGGAAGAATTCAGCGATGCTACTTGCCATTGTAGGCAGAAAATCCGTGCAGCCAAAGCTGGAGTTGAAGCTGCCAGAAATGTAGGGGACCATAAAAAGACTTTTTTCAAATACATTAATGGCAATAGGCTGTATAGAAATATCATCATCCTGTTATAAGATGAAGATGGTCACCTCACAAAGAGGGGTAGGGACAAGGCAGAGGTTCTTAATGCTTTCTTTGCCTCTGTCTTCAACAGGTATGATGGACCAAGGGGGTCTCAGTGCCCTGAGCTGGAGACTGTGAGAGGGATCAGCTCCCAGTCGACCCTGAAATTGTGTGGGATCTGCTGCTCCATCTGGATCACTGCAAATCTATAGGGCCTGATGGGATTCATCCAAGAGTCCTCAAATTGCTGGTTGATGTCATTGCAAAGCCTGTCTTCATGATTTTCAAGAGGTCTTGGGAATATGCAGAAGTCTCAGCTGACTGGACGCTGGTGAACATTGTCCCTATTTTCAAGAGGGGCAAGAAGGAGGACCCCAGAAACTACGGGTCTGTCAGTCCCACTTCAGTGCCTGGTAAAGTTATGGAGAAGATTATTCTGGGAAGTATTGAAGAACAGCTGAAAGACAGCACAGTTATTGGTCACAACCAGCATGGCTTCAGGAGAGGAAAGTCCTGCTTATCCAACCCAATTCCCTTCTATGACAAGGTAACCTACCAAAGCTGATCAAGGGAAGCCAGTTGATGTAATCTTTTTGGATTTCAGTGAAGATTTCCATACTATCTCTCACAGGATCCTTCTGGAGAACATGACCAGCACACAACTGGATAAACACGTCGTGTGGTGAGCAATTGGCTCACAGGTTGAGCACAGAGGGAAAGAGTGAATGGGGTGACATCAGACTAGTGACCTGTCACTAGTGGGGTTCCACAGGGCTCTGTCTTAGGCCCTGTGCTCCTCAATATCTTCATAAATGACTTGGACACAGAACTGGAAGGGATACTGAGCAAGTTTGCAGATGACAGAAAACTGGGAGGAGCTGTTGACTCCCTTGAAGGCAGGGAGGCCCTGCAGAGAGACCCTGACAAATTAGAGGACTGGGCAATCACCAACCACATGAAGTTCAACGAGAGGAAGTGCCGGATTCTTTCCTGGGATGAGGCAACCTTGGATGTTCATACGGACTGGGAAATGAGATGCTGGAAACAGTGCCATAGAAAGGGACCTGGGGGTCCTGGTCAACATCAAGTTGAATATGAGTCAGCAGTGCCCTGGCAGCCAGGAGGGCCAACCATGTCCAGTGGGGAATCAGGCAAAGCATCACCAGCTGGTTGAGGGAGGGGATTGTCCTGCTCTGCTCTGCACTGGTGCCGCCTCACCTTGAATATTGTGTGCAGTGTTGGGCACCACAATATGAGACAGATATTAAGCTGTTAGAGAGTGTCCAAAGCAGGGCAATGAAGATGGTGAAGGGCCTTGAGGGGAAACTGTATGAAGAGTAGCTGAGGCCACTTGGTCTGTTCAGCCTGGAGAAGAGGAGACAGGGGAGACCTCACTGCAGTTACAACTTCCTTGTGAGGGGAAGAGGAGGGGCAGGCACTGATCTCTTCTCTGTGGTGACCAGTGACAGGACCCAGGGAATGCTCTGAAGTTGTGTCAGGGGAGGTTTAGGTTGCATATCAGAAAAAGGTTCTTTACTCACAGGGTGGTTGGGCGCTGGAACAGGCTCCCCAGGGAAGTGGTCACAGCACCAAGCCTGACAGAGTTTAAGAAGCATTTGGCTGATACTTTCAGGCACATGATGTCACCCTTGGGGATGGTCCTGTGCAGGGCCAGGAGGTGAACTCAATGATCCTTGTGGGTCCCCTCCAATTCACTATATCCTGTGATTCTGTGAAATTGTATTTTAAACCATGCTATCTATTAACAAAACATGTTTTTACAGTCTGGTAAGAAAAAGCATCAACTCTTAACTGTTAACTAATTATTATTAATATAGCTATTTATTAATATAGCTTTGGTGTTATACAACAAATTAAAGATATTTTCAGATATTAGCTACATACTCACAGCTCATTCCCAATACAATTGTAAGAGAAATGAATGAAGTTCAAAAGGAACAAACTTACTACTTTTTGCACTGCTGCATTCTGAGCAATAAAAGATTAAAAGAAAACAAAATCAACATTTGTTTAGCTTTATCTCACAGGATTACTGCTTGAGTAGATTTTATTTGATTCACAGACCTCTTTGCTCATCTCTAATTAATAACATAAATCATTTATTTGTTCCTCCAATTGTTATCATAGTGGGGTTTTTAATTAACTTTTTCACATGGATAAGTCACTGCATGGCCTTTCAGATTGCACATCTCATTGTATTTATCAAATCCACACTTACAAAATCAAGGCAGCAGTTGTCAGAACAGCAGAAAAAAAGTAGTTGGTTCTTTGCAAAGATGCATCTTTTAGTTTAATTCTCTGTTGTCCAACAATTCACAAATTCTGGTCCAAATTTCTCCCCTATGTTATGGTATGTGCATGACTCTCTCCTGCATTTGTTTTCTGATACCCTTGTTCAAAACTTACTCAGTTTCAGATACTTCTATTCCTTTCTGTCCTTTACGTACCCCCTTGTTGTAATATTTGTCAGCTTGAATGGGTTTGAGACTGATAACCTGTCTGTCAAATGTATCTGAAGTTGGTTAAAGTCTCTAAGAATTACTGAGGTTGACAAATGGACAGATGGAGAGGCATATCCTCAGTCCTTTCTCATATCAGTATGAAAATCAGTGGGCTAGATTCTAATTTGGTATGGCCCCAAAAGAGGGCAAAAGAAAGCATCATGTTGTCATTTCTGATTCTTTTGCAATGGACTCATCCTAATTCGAAAAACAACCACTCTCTGGCTCTGCTTTACTGCATCTCAAAATCTACTGTTTGTTCTACTTTTAAATGTAAATGAGCAAGTGATTTTGTGATTCACTGTTTGCATTAAAGAGCAAACATGCTCAGAGAGATTAACTGAAGTGAAATCAAAAGAGTTGTTTTCAAAACTTTTATGAAGCTCAGAAGTTACAAACAAATAGGTTTACATTTTCAACTATGGAATATGATTCTTTTTTGAATTATTAAAAATACTTAACATTTTGAAATGACAAAATGCAACTTCTGATTTTTATTTCCCAACAAAAGCACTCTACTACGATTGAAAAAAATTTGAAAGTAGTTTCAGTCATCCTGGTTGCATTTTTTCCTACACAAAACCTTTTTTGAGATCCCTTCACTCAGCCGTAGCAGTAATTCTGTCCCCTTCCAGAAATGTTCCCATCTAATGATGGGAGTGGTGTGTGCAAGAAGTCATGGTATAAACCAGTTTTCCACTGCCTTCGCATAGTAGAGCATACAACATGAAGCCAAGGATGTAGAACAAGATACTGTTTTCATATGCTTGTACTAACAGATTTTGGTGTTGTATTTGAACAACCAGCCAGCCACAACCAACCATCTCAGACTGACAGAAGTCTTTTCCTAAGGTTTTTCACCATCCTCTAGTAAAGATACCACCAGGATCACAAACTCCCATCTTTCACGCGAGTGTGTTCTGCTGTGGCTACAGTGATAACAGCAAATAGCTGAGCACACCTGGTTAGTCAAACACCCGATGTTTACACGCCTTTTGGTATAATTCAGTTTTACACTGCTGGTTACTAAGAAGTTACCAAGCTTTACATTAATTTGGGATCTGGACTCATAAGCCTCAAACCAATCTGATGTTCTCACTCCATACTTGGGCAGCTGATGGACTGTCCTCCATCTGGACCCAGCCTGATGCCACACAAGCTAAGAGTTGCTCTCACAGACACTCTTTTTCTATTATCTTTTTCTAAGATTTTGTTGAGCTATTTATTCATCAAGGAAAAAGGTGCTTAGATGTCAATTTCTTTCCAAGACCAGATGACTCAATCTCCTTCCCAACTACTAGGTTAGCATGTTGAACGCACTGAGCACCTCATTACGGATGTGCCAAACTCCCTGTTGGTAATCAAGGTACTCAGGTGAGATGAGTAATTTTCACAGCTAGAAAGAACTTGCATTAAATATTACCAAAAATATGCTATCTTAATGAGTTATTTAATATCCTTGTGTTGCATTTCTTCTGAACATAAAAAGCTGGATATTGAGCCGAATTATGACAAGTCTTTCTGCTACGAATTTAAATTAATGTCCTCAAATTCTGTCTGATCATTCATTACTTTACCATCTAGAATAATAGACAGGCAATTATATTCTTAATGACAAAGCTCTATGCAGAGTCATGGTAGAATTAGTATTTATTCTCCTGACTTGAGGTTCTCTAGAGACACAAGACAAATGACATAAAATTACAGAAACTAGAAAGTTGTGTCCTTGAAGTAAAACTATGGGATCTGTGAGATCTAAAACTCATAATCACCAAAGACAAGACCTCTGCTTTGATCTTTCAAGCAGTTATGTTTTCTGGTTTGTTCAAATATTGGATCTCTTGTATAGGCAGTTATTTTAATACCTATAACATAAATGTTTGCTCATAGAATGTAGACCTTATAGAATGAGATTACAGTATAATTTTAAAACAATTTTTATTAAGATTTTGGGATTATAGTCTACATTTTGCTCATAATCACAGAAGACTTTTCATGGTGTTTTTTAAAATAGGGGCAGCAATTTTAATTTAAAGTACATATATTAAATAAAGCAGATTTTGATAGTATACATTTTCTTCTTTGAAATTATGCATTATCAAATAGCATTAATCGATGTGTTTAAAGGATGAAAAGACATCATATAAATCAGAAGAATGCCCAGTTACTGCTGCAATAATTTGCCAAAGTTGGCAGAGTTTAGGCATTTCTCCTTGCTCTGAAGAGTGATGCATAAAGTTATGACTGGACTATTCATCAGATACCATGGACCCTTTTCCCATTTACTGGAGTCCAGGGGGTAGTTCAGTCTTTCCCAACATTCAACTGAGAATCTTCAAAAACCCATTTAAAGTATGAGTTTGTGTGTCCCACTTTTCTTCTTAGGAAGGCACAAGACAAATGAACACAGGTGTGTACAGGGATTGCAATGACAAAATCAGAGGGCACCCAGCCCATCCTACTGTTATCAGAAAGAATCAACCATGTCTATGACAAGCAGTTTTTTGCTCATTCCTAATGCTGAAGTCTCTAGCTTCCCGACACAGTCTATTCCAAATCCTCTTTACTGGCAAATTCCTCAATCTTTACAATGATTCTTCCAATCCAGTGGTATTTTCAATCCAGATCTTCCCCGTGGCTGTTTCAGATTATTATTTCCATCATGGGTGCAGAAAGCAGATTAGTCATTTTTATTTTGCAGCCTCAGCCTCATCTTGTGAAGGGTAGGTGACATACATTTGTTCATTGTTTTCTCATGGGTCTTGCTGTCATAGATAGATCTTTCCTCTTGCTCTTCTGAGTTGTATCCACATCTCAAAAGGTGCCGCCCAAAACTGGAGACAGTCCAGTGAGGGATAAGCTCATACATCATGTTGGAGAAGCTCTTGCTGATGCACTCCAGATGAAAGTTTGATTTCACACCAGCTTCTTGTTAGCCCTTCATACTGATGGATGCATGGCTTGGGATCAGATGAGCTGCTTCTACAGACTTGTTCCTCTCCCATTTGCTCCCCACTGGTTTTATGTACCTGCTTGCCCTTGCCAAAGTGTACCACTTTGTGTTAGTCACTATTGAACTGAACCCCTTCTTTTTTCAGATCACTTTTCTGTGGTGATTTTGACAGCTAACAGTCACTTAAGAGGCAAATCCAATAATTCACCAAATAATAAATTCATAAAAGCAGTTTTCCTCACCCATCTCTAAATGTTTTTTTGAGTGGTCTTTCTATATTTATTCTGGCAAAGTTCCTGCTCCTTCATCAGGCTCTTGTATCTCCACCTGAGTTGGTAGAAGAAAAGTGTAGACTTAAAAGTCCTTCCAGCTTTCTTTGTCACATGATCCTAGTTCTGTCTCAACAAACCAGTGGTTTGGTCCAGTGACCTTGCTGACAGGCAAGAGATGAATCAAATTTCCCATGTGAGCCAACTGATTGATTAAATACAATTTTTGTAATTTTTTGACAATTGTTTTTTCAGAATATTTTAGTTAAAAATTCCTTATTATTTGCCTTGGCTACCAGTCCAAGATGAAGATTAAAAGAAAATAAATATATAACAGCAAACTCACCTTTGAAACGGGATTTGCACTCTCACGGAGATTAAAAGGCCCTAGATCAACAGAATTTGTCAGGTACATGTAAGAATGCAAGAGTCTCCAACTCATAATAAATCCTAAACCACTTAGGTATTTTTGGAAAATCCACTCATGATTTTAGCAGTATTTCAGCATTTATCAGTGACAGGCAACAAAAATTATTTAGAAAAAAGGATCACTGTCTTGGGTAACGAGATTTATCCCACAGAAAAGGTGTCTGGTCCCCTTACAATCTTTACTCATGAAAGGCTTTTCAGGTGCAGATTTCTCCCACAAACCAAACACCCACTGTCTCACTGTATCAGCACAAAAACACAGCCATGTGGTGCAGCAGATGGAGGAGGATAAATTCTAGCTCACCGCAGTTGCTACACTATTTAACCGTCCAGTGTAAATCTCAAACACATTTGGAGCTGATCGTGCCAGTAGCTAGATATGAACTTTAAAAGCCAGCCTTTGGATGGTACTGAAACAACTACCAATGGTGGCTTTTGATCTCTACAAACTGCAGCTGTGGAAACATTTGTACAGCAGTAAGTGCTCAGCAATCCATTGGAGGTGGGTGCAGAGTAAAGAATCCAACTTAGCTGAGATTTTTCATGAACCCTGAGTACAGGCAGGTAATACAGTATGAAACTGCAGAATCATTTTTCAAAACAGAAAAGGCCAGCTGGGGAAGTGATCTGAGTTAGAGAAACAGAATTAAGAATAATTTATAACTATGGGGTAAACTCTTTATAGTGATTCAGTGTTCCATCTCAGTTTGTGCTTAACGTTATGAGACAGTTTGTTTTGTGTTTGTTGTGACTCAAGTGAGCAGAGACACATTTTAATTTAGACAAATGGGAAACAAACTTGGGCACAAATACTGTTGGCTAAGTGGTACACAGCACAGGTGGTATCAATATGATGCCTTCCCCTCTCCCTACTACCCAAGGAGTTGTACCAACACAAATGTACTAGCAAAAGTCAGCACATTTCCAGGTCTTGTTTTTCTAGTTATTGTCGTTGACTTGCTGACTGCATCTGTCCTCATTAGTACATGCAATGTCAACTGATGCCTGGACCAACAGGCATGGATATAAAGTGGGGTAACAGATATGCAGTAAAAGCTTCACAGTGATCTACGGTCCATCTGCTGTCAAAATTTCCCTGGCAGGGCTGTGGGGCTTGCATATATTCATGATAAATTGCTTTTGAAACTAGCCACTATATTTTGACAGTTGCATTAACACAACGTTAATGGGGAGGAAAAGTTGGTCTTTTACTGATTCCAAGATTCAGTATTTGACTTCTGACTGATGATCACATTATATAATTTGAATGTATCAGGCAACTTGCATCATACAATGTTTCAGGGAAATACACAGCACCAGATGCTTTTATTACATATATATACAGAACATATATATCCAGTCTTGAAATTCCTTCTGCAATTATTGCAGGTTTTACAGAAACATTGAAGGCTGGGGAAGTATTGTATGAAAAAAAGGGAAAATGTTTCATATAGGATGTGAATACTGTCAGTACTCTGAATGCCTCCTATAGATATACTTCCCCATAGCTATACAGTAACAACTCCATACTTTTTTCACTACCAGAGTGCAACACTTGATAAAAAGACACAAAAAGTGACAGAGATGAGACGGTCTATCCCATCTCTGACACAGACCAGTAGCAGGTGCAGAGGAATGAGGCAAGCATCAGATACTATGTCTTGCACATCTTCCAGACTTCTGATATTCATTTCAAAGTCACATGGCCTATTAAATATTCCACAGCTTCTCTGCATCCCATGCCCTCAGCCGTGTCTTCTTGCACTGCAAACACTTACATACTCTCAGCTGTGTTAATTTTTAGCCCCAACTTAGATGATCCACATTGCCTACAAAAGTTAGCAGAATATGCAGAAGCATGAGGAACAAGCATTCATGGTAAGACAGTGTGGCAAAAAGGCATCAGTCGCCCCTGAAAGAGAAATCAGTCTAAGGAGGTGTCAAAACTTTCCAATTCATCTGAGGTCCCTGAGGGTTAAGGGCTTTATCCAGGGTGCCGTTTCACTCAGTTTCTTGTTTTGAACTTTGGTTCAGTGCCTGATGGGTTTGATGCCTGCAGGGTCCCTGAGTGCTGACACTAACTCTGTGATCTTTCACTCCTGGGCTACCTCATGGTGCATTTTGTGCTGTATTTTATTCTATGGGATTGAACATCTGTAGCTATCCCCCCTATAGTCACAAAGCTTTAAAAGCATGCGTTGCTAAGGGGTAATCTGTCCCGTTTGAAGGATAAAATGTTGTGGAGTTTGAAGGGGCTGGGAGGAATCTTTTTTATGACACCCAGGCATTACAGTAGTGCTGACCTGCTTTCTCTTTCAACTGTGTGCAAAATAACAGAATCAGATAGAGGAGAATCAAGATGAGACCCACGATACTTTTCTGCTGATATACTGTTGGTCAAGCAACCAGCAACCTGTGTTTTCCCATAGGCCACTGCAAGGCCAAAAAATCTGATTCTTTTCACCCACGTTTCTTCATCTGTTAAACTGGAATAATGATATTTGCTTTACTTTGCTGGGTACTTTTGGGTCTACAGATAAAAAGTATATGATTATGACTGAAATTTGAAAAGGCAAATGGAAAACAATGACTGGAAAACTTTACTGAGTGGCTTCAAACCTCTGGAATTGTTTGAGTCTGTTTTCCATCTCTGTTTCAGGTGATACTGTCTTTTTGTCACCACCTGTTTTTTCAGTCTATTTAAAAATCCTAGTTTTGCACCATGTGCCTGTGCTAATCTTTCTCTCTTGACACTAAAAATTGTTCTGAAATCCAAGTTGCCTTCATCAGTTGTGCAATATTGTATTTTGTTGAACCCTTCCTGAGCAAAGAGCAAAAGCATTTGCCCTAAATGGAGAAAAAGAAGGATTTTAAGGCAAATTTACCCTTTAACCTTTTAACACAATAGTATAAGGAGAAACTACGAGTTGAGGGGCTATGGTGGGGAGTTGACAAGGGCACTTTCACAGAGCCCTGCAGAAAGTTTGCTATTGTTTCATTCACTGAGGCATTTAGTTGCCAGCGAGACAGGAAAGACCAGTATTCATCTCCAGGTGCAGCTGGATTACTGCATCGGTAGGGCTTCATTTGCACGGCTCAAAGCAGTTATTTCCACCAGTCTTTGATTCATCTGTGGTTTTTCATAACCAGTGCAGTGGACGAGTTTATTCAACCAGGGAAGATTCTTCCTTGAGGAAACAGTGTGTGTGTTGGGGGTGTGCACATGTACATGTGTGTGACTGATCCATTAAGAAGCAATTTGTGCTGTGATAGTTTTATTGTCACTGTGCTACAATTCAGAAGAGAGCTGAAAGGGCTTGGGAGTCATGACAGCAATAGCAATAGAGGTTTTGAAGAGAATTGTCTATAAACCACATTTTTTTCCCTGTAATTTTCAAAAGCTGGCATGTGTTTCTTTCTAAGCCCTGAAGTGACTCTTACAGACCCCTGTAGGGGGGGGGGGGGGGCAAAGTAGGAGGCAAATTACCATTACTTTCACAAGGACAGGGACACGGGGAAGTCAGAATTTTAGAAACTGGTGTAATTTTATTACCAGTCATCTCTCCTTTGTCTGCCAGTGTGGATCAATATGATCAATAAGTGAGATAGCCATCTGAGAACAGAAAGAGGAAAGCGGTGTGAAACACAAAACCTTTACAAATTCCTCTCTTTTCACGTCCTGCTGCTGTCTCCACCCTCGGCGCTTTGTGACTCCTCCTGGCAAGCGGTGATGCTGGTCTGCCCGGGCTGGATCAGCTCAACCCTGTGCGGAGCTCAGCAGCTGGCGGTGCAGGAGGGCTCTGCATTCCCTGCCCCTGCAGGGAGCAAACTCTCACCTCCGCGGGCTCGATTTCATGAATGACTCAACTCGGCTATGAGAAAACAGCCTTTTAACCTGTGCAAATGAGCTGGAATCTTAGAGGGATTAACCTGTCTGATAGTTGAATTTATAAAGACTGAAAGTCCAGGTGATTTCGGGGGAGTGGAGGACGACACAGGAATGGGACTGTGACTACATGGAGAATGTGCTTTGGAGCTGAGGAGCACCCACACTCTGCTCCACTCACCCTTTTGCATGACAATGGAGAACAAGTGCTGAGATCAAGTGCTGGGCAGAAGCAGCAGTGCGCTGGTGAAGATGGAGAATGGCACAGGGGACAAGCAGAACCAAACTGTGCTGCCACTATCAAGCCAGGAGATCATTACAGTTGAATACCAAGTGGTTACCATTCTCTTGGTCCTCCTCATCTGTGGACTGGGCATTGTGGGCAACATCATGGTGGTTTTGGTGGTCCTCAGAACCAAACACATGAGAACTCCCACTAACTGCTACCTGGTGAGTCTGGCTGTGGCAGATCTCATGGTGCTTGTGGCTGCAGGACTACCCAATATCACAGAAAGCCTGTATAGATCCTGGGTGTATGGCTACGTGGGGTGTCTCTGCATCACTTATTTCCAGTACCTAGGGATCAATGCTTCTTCTTTTTCCATTGCTGCCTTCACCATTGAGAGATACATAGCCATCTGCCACCCCATCAAAGCCCAATTCCTGTGCACTTTTTCAAGAGCCAAAAAGATCATTATTTTTGTCTGGGCTTTCACCTCCATATATTGTATGCTCTGGTTTTTCTTGCTGGACATTAATACAGTAGCCTACAAAGAGACTACTGTTGTGTCCTGCGGCTACAAGGTATCCAGGAGCTATTACTCTCCTATCTACATGATGGACTTTGGCATATTTTATGTTGTGCCAATGGTATTGGCAACTGTCCTCTATGGCCTGATTGCTAGAATACTGTTCCTGAACCCCATCCCTTCGGATCCAAAAGAAAACTCTAAGACATGGAGGAATGATGTGGCTCACCAAAGCAAGCCTGTAAATTCCAAGATGACTAACAGAAGTTTCAATAGCACTATTGCTTCTCGAAGGCAGGTAGGAACAGCAGTTTGAAATGCCTTTCTGAAATGTAAAGCACAACTGGTTTAGAGTTCACTGTTCTGAAGCTGTAGAAAGAGGTAAAACATATTCTGCCTTTTTGCTAACTAGTCAAGTTGAAATTCTGTGATATGTATACACATATGTATAAATATGGGGTTTTTTTCTTGCTTATTCATTATTACCTACTGCAATGACAAAAAAAATAGCATTTTATTTCCCATATTAAAAGCATTTAGGGAGCACCAATTATGAATGAAACATTTTCAATTATAGTTTCTTTATATTACAGGCTGTTAGTAATCTTGCCAAATATACAGTGACTTTTGAATAATTTTTGGGATCTGAAGAGTAGGAACTAGCCTGGGAATTTGGGAGACTTGAAGTTTGGTCCCAGTTAAGGCAGTTTGTCACCCAGCAAACACAATCATGTTGCCACTTTTCCTGTCTCTAACTCTCCAGTGAAAAGTCAATTTAAGGAAATCTGTATATAAAAGTGCTTTTTAAATGCTAATATCTCGGTTACTCTCTCTCTTTTTATGTATTGATGGCTCAAAACTGGTGCATAGGTTTGACTAGCTTCTTTTTATATTGTTAAATATGTGTACTGCCCTGTGTCGTAATACCAGTAGAATATAGCTAGTAGATTAATGCCTGGCTATTTGCAGGCATTAATTACCACACTGCCTCATTCTCACACAGCATGCAGCAAGTAGCACAGCTGGTGCAATGGCTGTGTGAGAAGCACAGGGTGCATCCTTCTCAAATGGCTCTTGGGAGCAGGCTCCAGTCAGGTCAGGCAGCCTGATGTGAGCATTGGGAAGCAGTTTTGTGCTGAGTGCCTTGGCTCTTGACTCTGCATGGTACCCCAGTGGGACGCTTCCTCAAGCTTCTGCTTCCCTACACTGTACAGCTCCCTCAGGAAACCAAACTGAGCTGTGCACCTTCTCAGACAACCTGAATGCCCCCTTGGGTGAGGGATTGAACTTTATATTCTTCTTATTTTATGTAGATTGCTACTGTTTAATGAGAGGGTCCATGTTTTCTTCTTACAGAGATAGCATGGACCTCAAAAGGTAACTGAGCTCCTGCTAGAGCATCGAGCACTTGCAGAGCACTAGAGCCCGCTTTGAAAGGCACAACAGAAACATGTGGGCTATGTTATATTTGATTACATTGCCAATTATAGTTAATAGTCAGATAAGAACTGTTTAGTGTTGTTTTCCTTTGTCCATTAATTAGCAGAAGAAGATAATCTGATCTTAAAGTTCTCAATATCACTTGAGTACACATGCTTGATTGCATGTGCTTAGCATCACTTGAAAAACAGACAAATCTTTTACATTGAACACTGCTGAATATGGATGCTGCTTTATTATGAAACCAAAAGGTGAAGATTATAATGTGATATCTTTTATGTCTTGTAAAGACAGCAAGACTTTTTCTAAAAGCCCAAGTAATCTGGTTGCTTAAAGTAGCCTCATTACGAGTAAAGCTCGCATTTACATTCAGTACAACATGGGAAGCAAAGCAAGGATATTATGGCATTATTAGTAATATTTTTTTACATATTAATAGCATGAAAAAGCCAGTGGTGTAAAATGAGAAAAGTCCATATTCAAAAAAATCTAGCATCTCAAGGGTTAGTAAGACACACAAGTGAAAATTTTCTGCTGCACTGGCAAAGCCACGTATAGCTGACAGTATAGTTTGGCCTCACAGTGAGTCCTGCTGTCATGTGAAACTATCTGTCTTCTCAGAACTGTCCTTGTGTTACAGGGAGTGAGTTGTATACAATGCCCAGCACATAATCTAGAGAAAAAGTGACTGAAAATGTGGTGTACACTTTCTCCTTCTGTGGCAGTTCTCATATTTACCCAAGAACATTTCTACAAAATTACATTTGTGCATGTTTCTGTGGTGGGTTGGCTCCTGCTCTTGTCATCCCTTCCTTCTCACTCTTTTATTGTTTCAGTGTGGTTCCTCCACTGGCTGCAGTCCCTGCAGGCAGTGCCAGCCTTGCCAAAATGTACCTCCTCTGACTTTGGTGTTCCCCCACTGTTTCTCGTTCTTTTGTTCTCTTATCCCCTCTTTCTCTCTTTTTAGCATTTTTGGCATTCCTTAAATATGTTTTCCCAGAGGCACCACCAGCTTTGCTGATGGGCTCAGCTGTGTCCCGATGGGTCTGTTGGAGCTGGATGGAACTGTTAGTGTCCAGCTCGGGACAGTCTCTGGCTTCTTCTCAGAGAGACCACCCTTCCAACTTGCTACTGTAAAAACTTGGACATGGAAATTCAGTACAGTTCCACTGAGTGGTTATAATTACTACTACATTATATATATAGACAGTAGAGAGTGAGGTTCTGTTCCTGAAGGTAAATGGATGGACCATGTTCAGTTTCATTAGAAAGGATATTTTCAGACTCTGGTGTAAACAGACATAATTTCAGTACTAAATAGTAGTCAAGAGGGAAAGCAAGGTGTCAGTTCATTAATAGAAAATGTGTTATTCAAATTATTCAGAGCAGATTTTGCGATAAAACAAAGGTTCCCTAACAAGTAACCACAACTAATATGAAATGTCTTTTTTACAGCATAGAGTATGAGGGAGAAAAGCTTTTTTTTTTTTTTGGGGGGGGGGGGATCCTTAAATTTGCTAACAGTGCTTCTTTTCTTCTAGCAGTACAAGTACTAGGATCTCTCAGCATTTCTAAAATGTTAATGTTTTTTCTTCTGGAAATTTGAATAATTTTGTTCTAATTACATCAAGAAAATGTTCTGAAGACCCAGGCATGGTCAGAAGGAAGACAAGAGGGAGAGAACTCAAAACTGAAGGGTATAAAAGGCATTTTACTGACATACAAGAAAACTCTGAAAATGGGAGAAAAATTAAACCTTTTTTTTTTTTTTTCTAGGAGTATCTGTTCTTGAACTACCTTGGCAAGCAGCTCATTATCTTTTAAAAGTGAGCAAGAGGCCATGGGAAGCAGATGGGAAGACAAGGAAGGGATCTAGTCCTCTTTTTATTGCAGCTAAGAGTCCATACATTCTCTGGCTGATGTGCTCAAGGAATCATTACCTGAGCTGTGTGCTTCCTTTTCTCTTTCACACATGCTCCTCGTCTGCCTGGTTCTCCAGATCAGATCTTGGTGCTGGCTGTGTTGAACTCTCCCACATTTCCATTTTATCCCACATAGCTCAGCCCACAGATCCCAATTTTTTTTCTTGTGTATTCATGATATGAACACTGAATTACATGTTTGCAGGTAGATTTCATACTGCACCCAAAGGAATTCCTAGTTTCCTCAGGCATCAAGGGGACTGTGAAAAATAAATACAGCCTTAGATAACAAATGTTGTTTATACTTGAGGTGGGATCCAACTCACTAAACATTATGCATATCTTACAAAGTAAGTTAGTTACTTAGTCCAATCAAATCATCTAAGGTCATTATGGTCAGTTATAACAGGCAGATTACCCTCTAGAGAAAGTCCTGTCTTTGACAGTAGTGCAGTCTGCAATGACCTGCTCCCCTGAGAAATCCCTCTGTTCTGTCACAGCAGGGCAAGTACAGATTTCAGATTTCAGCTTTCAGTGCAAGATAAGTTTTGTAAGGCCTACATGAAATGCTCAGTCTTATAATTTGATTTCACTTGTGATGTTAGTATATCAAGACCTTAATCTTTCTATTTATTTAATCCTCCTCCTTGTTGCATAACTTCTTTTTTGTTACAAGATCATGGACTGGGAAATACAATCTCTTTTCATTGCAAGGAACACCAGCAACCACAAGAAAGATATTATTACATACCTTTAAAACACCAGAGCAGTTATCACTTTTGCCTATCAATGTAAGAAAGATTAGTGTTCAAAGGAGAAGGAAACAACTACCAAACTCTGAGTACCGCAGTAATGAAAATGTTTAATAAAAACACTTTCTTAGAATGACAAGGTTTTGGAGCAGGAAAGAAAAGGAGAATACTAGTTCAGAATTAAAATATTGGGAATCTATTCAGTAAAATACATTTTGAACATTTTTAGAACATTCTCAGAAATAAAAATATAGGGTTTGAAGAATGTTTGTATGCAACCAGCACCATATTCAATCTCAAGCACTTCCCTGTCATTCAAAATACACTTGAAATTTGGACTAAACCAGGTTTGCTCAAAGCCTTTTAATCATGTTTTCAATCTCCCTAACTAGGAATAATTTGTACTCTGAGTGTAGGATATGCAGTGTGCATCCACAAGAAAAGAGCAATCAGTGTATCCTTGCCTTTACCTGAGCAATGAATGAGGATGCTAATACTGCTGCTTTCAGAGAGCTTTGGTGTATATGCTTATGGGTAATAAAAAGTCTGTTCTCTAAAAGTTTGTCCTCTTAGAACTCCACAATGTCAAATAATTAGCCCCCTCCCAGATGCTGTTTAGTTGTGTTTCATATGAAGTGATTTGAAAAAAGATATGGCAGTTTATTTAAACAAAGTGGACCAAAATTTCCTCTAAACTATTCGTGTTCAGCCCCATCCATCACAATGAAGATTTTTGGTGTGGATAAGAAAGCAGCAATTTTTCCTTAAAGACATGCTCAGGAAAAATGTAAATTGTCAATGACTGGTAACAAAGTGCCCTGCAGAGCTTCTGATAGTAAAATACTCTGACGCTTGTGTAGACTATTATCTACTGAATGCCTTACCTGATGCAAGAGATCTGTTAGTTGGGCTCAATCCAGTTGTTCATCCAAGCTCCACAAATAGTTACTTTCTTCCTTACAATGTGAATTATTTTCCATGATGAATTATTATTCTTCATTGAATGGATTTGCTCAGTTTGGAGGCACATGCTGGAGCTGAGCTGGGGTGAGGTGAGGAGTCCTGAGACTTCCTGAGCCAGAGCAAGTCAGTACTGAGTCACCTCACTGCTTGCTGCCATTTTCACAGGAATTTCTGTTTTAGAAGTGATTTGTAGATAAGGAAAGATCATCATTTGAGCTACCTAGGACATTCACATTTTGTTTTATTTCAATGACTGTGCACTAGAAAATTAGAAAAATAGTCTATAAGTTATAATTAAATGTATCAGGTGACAAGAAAAGGAGATAGTACTTCTCTGTCTCATTTTTTACTTCTACTGAACACAGCTGTAGGAAAATTGAAAGTGAGGGTAAAGGGAGTAGAATTATAAGATAAATATGAATAGGTATATTTAAAGACAGATAAAGATACATCAATTTGTGTAGAACCTTTGCTCTTCATCACATTCTTTATCATAATACCTATAACAAAACCAACAAATTGACTTATAGGCATATGTGTGAGAAGTTGAAAAGTCTAAGGTCTACATCAATCAGCTGACTGGGATAACACCTGGAAGGAGTACATTAACAAAAACTAGGAAGAAATGGGATCCAAGTGTTTTTTTCTTCTTTAGAATTTTTTTCTGAATTAAATATTCATTAGAAATTCCCACTGAAGGGCTTGTCCACAGTTTTGCTTTGATTCTAGAGAAGCAGGAATGCACATGTTCATTTCAAGGTGAGTAGTAACCCTCTGCCCTCTTCTGCCTACCTCTGTGTTCCCCCAGGTTACCAAGATGCTGGCTGTGGTTGTGATTCTATTTGCATTCCTATGGATGCCCTATCGCACGCTGGTTGTGGTCAATTCCTTTCTCTCCAGACCCTTCCAAGAAAACTGGTTCCTGCTATTTTGCAGAATCTGTATTTATTTAAATAGTGCCATCAATCCTGTAATTTACAATCTCATGTCCCAGAAATTCAGAGCAGCCTTCAGGAAACTCTGCAACTACCAGCAGAAACAGGAGAAGAAGACTGCCAGTTACAGTGCAGCCCTAACTTATAACGTCATCAAAGATTCGGATCACTTCAGCACTGAGCTGGAAGATATTACTGTCACCAATACCTACCTGGCCTCTGCAAAATTGTCCCTTGGTGATACATGTTTGTCATCTGAGGTAACAGTTAATGCATTTCAGTGTTTTGTGTGGAGTCCTCATGAGCTGGAGCAGGTTGCTGGGCATGGGGCTGTGCTGGGATTGCTTCAGCCAGGGCAGCACCACAGAGAGCTGGGAAAGGCTGAGGGTAGCAGGTGATGCACCAAACAGGGCATGGCAGGGAGGGAGGACTGCCCAGGTCTGGAAGGTAATGATTTTGAAGGACCGTGTGCCAAGCATCATGGGAACTGGAGGATCTGCAGCATGGGGGAGGATGAGGAGAAAGACACAGATTAAGCCTTTTTTTCTGAGGAGCAGAGGGCAATAGTGAAGCATCAGAAGATGGTGCTCGTGCCTGGTGCCTCACCTACACATCTGGCAGGAGGATATTATGTGTGAGCAGTAGATGTCTGATCTCAGCGATTCCTCCAGGCATGCTCTGGTTGCCTGCAGGGAGGGAAATGGGGCATTTTCTGGGGTCTCACCCCCTGGCTCCAGCTGGGGGTTAAGTAGCCCAGTGCCACCATGCAGCTGGTGCTAGGAGAAGATAAGGTTGTCCTGCACACCAGCCCTCTGGTTCTGAGAGTGCTGAAAGCCCCATCCACTTCCAAGCCAGCAGCAACATCCCCAAGTGTAGTACTTCTCTCTAATCCAGCACTTTTCTACAAGATGATGTATGTTACTGATTTCATGGTGCTTTTTTACACAATGCTACTTAAATGCTGTTTGTAGACCTGTATGCTTTAGAACTTACAGATGATCCACAGAGAGGCTTAGTTCTTATTTGTATTTGCAGACGGTATGAGAATGATTTTTTTTTTTTTTCGGTTTACTTCTTCTCTCCTCTTTTTCAGGCCTGAGGCCCAGCTTCTTCTGTTGTACACAGACACTTGGATGTTTTGTTCCTACCAAAGGGTATGAAATGTAAAGACATCTCTGCTTACAGAATTGCAGGGATTACTATAATCTCTACACACCTGCCTGTGTCCCACAAGAAAAAACAGCCTCTTGGGAAATTAAAAGAATATACTACTGAGACTAACTGAACAAAGCACTTAATACAATATAACTTTAGGAGGGTGAGTTGGCTTCTGTGGAATACCCAAATGCTTTGTCTCTTTAACTGGCTGAAGAGTGGTCTGCATTCTCAGGCTTCCTAGGACACGTCCACAGATGCAGAGTGGGGCAGTGGCTGATGCTCCCAGTGAAGCTAGGAGTCAAGGAGAGGAGCTGCCCTTATGTGTGGCTGCACTGGGCGGTACCAGCAGGGCCTGTCCAACAGCAACCAGAACCACTGATAACAGTAATTACCTGCCAGTGACTCCCTCATCCCACATCAGAGCAAATCCAGTTGTGGGCATCATAGCACACTTCAATAACAGGTATCTGATGGCAAAGAGTGAAAAATCTTTCTCTTCTTCTTTAGTTTATTTTCACCTTGAACAGCATGAAATAGGAGGACCACTGAATGAATTTGCAGCAGGGAATAAACAAAAAGTCAGTAAGAAGCTTTTAAAGTATCTTATTTTTTCATCAATCTAGTTTACAGATGTACCACTTTAAATGTAAGTCTCAGCTACTATTGAATTCTGTCGGAACTTGACAGGTATTAAAGAGTATTGGACAGGCTTTCAACAGTTCTTCTTCCCTTGGTTCGATAGCAATTTTGTCTAAGAGTGCCGCAGGGGGGTTGTAGTTTCAATTTAGGTAATGTCTAGGGAAAAGAGAAAAAATCAGTGAAAAATGACACCTTTAATTTTTTTTGTCTCAAAGTTTATCTATTAGAATACTTTAGAACATAAAGTATTTTCAGAACAGAAGTCACTGTGGCTTCTCACTTGACAGCATAGTTGCTTCCATGCTTTTCTCGCACAGACACACGATAAGCAGCCTGAGGCCACAGTCTCTCTGCTGTAGCTGAAGACAAAACAGTATGTACTGCTTTGGCTTTGCTCTAGACCAGATCTTGTTCTTGCTAGAATTATATTTTCCTGTTTCTGTGCAGCAGTTACAGAAACTGAGGAAGGTGCCTTGTTTGTTATGAACATTTTGTGCAGCTTTTGTACACGAAATTTAAAAACTTGAAAAAAAAAATTTCTGTTCTAGTAAAAAACCTATCCAGTGTGGGACAGAAGAAGTAGCCCCTCCAGCACTGTAAGGCTTTCCTGTCCAGTATTCTTTTACACACTCTGCTGGTTCCCCATCACTTTCATTTACATCCATCCATATTTGCGAACTCAAAGAGATCTAAAATACCCTGATAGACCTCTGATTTAAATGTTAAACTCGTGAATTGTGAACCTGTGTCTGCTGCATCCAAAAGATTCTGTTCGACACGCTCTGCATGGGAAGAAGAAACTGAACAGATTGCCCACAGACGTTGTGGATTCTCTCTCACTGGAAATATTCCAGAACAGTCCAGATGCAATCCTGTGCTATGTGCTCTAGGATGACTCTGCTTGAGCAGAGGGGTTGGACCAGTTGACCCACTGTAGTCCCTTCCAACCTCACCCACTCTGTGATTCTGTGATTCTGTGATTCTGTGATTCTGTGATTCTGTGATTCTGTGATTCTGTGAACAGTCTGTATCGTACTCTGTCTGCACCCTTGCTTTAACTTCTCTTTTAACTTTGCTGAGCTCCACAGGGATTTTCTAGCTTGGCAGAGTGATGGCAAAGACAAGGAAGGGACCAACAACAAGGAAGTTTTAACCAGCAGTATAGGTGTGACTGACTTCTGGGAGCTGGCAGAGATTTGGCTGGAGCAGACCCAGCTGCAGAACCCATGCAGGCTGCGTTGCAGTCTTTCCTAAATCCTCTGCATTGTGGCTCTTCCTTCTTTATGGGGGGCTGAGGCTTACCAGCTTGTCTGCCTGAGCAGCATAGACCATCAGGCTATTGCAGTAGGGTCTATGTGCAGATACTCCAGCACTGTGGTGCCTGAACACCCACATGACTGAAAGGGGGATGTCCAGACTACTTTTGAAATAATAAGAACTAAAATGACAGAGTAAGGCACATGGCAGCCAAGTGAGCAAAGCTGGCTGGGGTTCAAGAATCAGAGACAAGGATACCAATGTGTTCTTGAGTTAGTATCTAACAATTGTCTCATAAATAGAATTCTATAGCTGTGACATACACTTTGAATAAACTTTTGCTTTGTAGAGCTTGATGTGAAATGACAGCATTCTATGACACTTTACTGCCCGTGCATGCTTAAAGCTACAATTTGCCACCACAAGCCCTAGTCAAGGAGAGGTACCACCACCTGTGTAACATTTCCTCCAAAGCACCTATCAGAGAGAAATTAAATTATCTGGGAACGTCACACAGGAATTTATGTTTGCTTAGCCAAGAGGCATATTCAAAGTCAAAGCAAGTTCCTGTATCTGACTGAGCAAAAGGCTTTGCATCCATGAGCCGGCACCACTTAAAGCTCATGAGAGGCAATCCCTGGGTCTGAACTGGAGGCAGAAGGTATGGAAGTGGCCACCGGTGTCACTGGTGTCGGGAAATCCTTTTGCTCTTCATATGCTGTTTTCAGTCAGGCACCTTTCAGAGCAGGCCCTGCTTTCCAGACTTTTTAAAGAGGTAGTAGAACTAGTTCCTTTTCTTAAAAGGTGAACAGATGGGCAAAGCGTGCATTGCACAGAAACCTGACTGTCCAGAGAGGAGAAAAACTGCCTGGGTAAGGACTGACCTCAGTATTCATGTAATGACAGTAACACAAACTCACATTTTTATCTCTGCACTCTTCAGAGCACAAATGGAGCTACAGCTTTTAAAGACTGACAATATCAGAAGTCAACTCTGCTTTCTCAGCCTCTGTTCCATAGTTCTTTTTTTTTGTTTCAGATGCTCAGGTGAGGTATTTAAGTCCATATTCTTAGTGAGGTTTCATCAAGGGCTAAAATCTATGTAGATGGTTTTGTATGCACCATCACTTGGAATAACAAATGAAGTGGAATGTTTCTGGTATTTATTTGTGCAAATAGAAATTATGATGCTTGCAGAATTGTGCGCAAAAATGCAATATTTAAAATTGAAGTTTTTAGTTAAGGTGTGTTTTTAACTCATAATGTGATGTGATCGTGTCTTTATAGATGTTAATTATGAAATCTACACTAATTATATACTGATTCCTACAGCTAACACTGTGAAACTTTGTTAGGTATGCTAATGTGGTTTTAGATCTATGTCTGTGTTTGCCCTTCTGTTTATAACAGCAATCAACTTTTTTCTTGTACCTAGATGTTGTAAATTAGACATGTGAGCATGTGTTTATTTAAAAAATTGTGTGGTTTTAAATTTATTGATAATTATATCAAACTTCTTTAGCTAGAAGTGAAAGCGACTGGATGTCAACTACCGACTGCAGTAATAGAACTAATTATCTTTATATACTTATTTTGTGGGTAGTAAATTCCTTTGCCACATTTAGTTTGAAAAAGTTTTCTGATTGGTAGCAGTATTGAAATCCATGCCTATATCCTTACTTAGTGTCTTTGATGTAAGAGATTGCATTCTTATTGCACTTTCATTTGGAACTTTATTCGGAATGTAACAGAAGGGATGATGCTGTAGCATCTGCCTTCTGGAGCTATGCTGCTTCCTTTGTGAAATACTGAGATTTCAGAAGCTTCTGTGTTGCTAAATTGTCCAGATGAGAAAGGTCAGGTGTATTTAAAACAGATTTTGGTTCGAATTATCACATGACCTCTTTGAGGTCAAAGTTAAGGATGTATCAAAGATATTGAAGCAGCTCCAATGTGTTGTAAAGAGGTTTATGACACTCCTTTGGAAGTAAATGCTATAAGTCAAATGATACAAGTCTCATTAGCATCCCTTCAAAAACAGCCATCCAACAAAATGGACTGAAGGACTGATCCTACTTCAGGAGCTGCTGCCGTAACTCCCCAGCTACACAATAAAGGCTCAGTTCAGTTACTTGGCCTTTGGAAGTAGACAAATTTTCTTCATTTTTTTTTTTATAAAGCTATGTAAAAAACAAACAAAGCAACCACTAAAAAAAAAAAAAAAAAAAAAAAAAAAAAAAAAAAAAAAAAAAAAAAAAAAAAAAAAAAAAAAAAAACCAAAACGTATCTGAGCATTGTCACCATGGAAAAAAAGTATATGATTTCAAGAATGTGGAAAGCTAAATTGTTCTTTCAACAACATTGCATAAGCTTTTTCATTTCTTAACGATGTGTTTCTACAGTTGTTTCATTTGGTACAAATTGCAGTGAAATTTAAAAATGACCTTTCAGTATTTTGTTATCACGTCTTCAGATAGAATTGTTTATTTGATGTTTTGTTCTTTTCAGTAAGACTTTGTTTTCTCCTGATTCTTTCATTAGTACTGAGATAAAGTGATACTTCAAATAGCAGTGAATTGGCCCAGCAAAAGTGATTTAGATTCCAGAATTCCTTAATTTGGGAGCTGAATCCTGTAAGTCTGAATTCCCACGAACCATGTAAGAGCAACTAGTTTAGAAGGAATTTCTTTTTCACCTAGCTGGAGTAATTCTGATTTCATTCTGTCACTGCATGTGGTTTATACATTTGTTTATTATAATGACTGTGAAATTGTGAGGAGAAATATACTACTGAAAAATATAGAACAATTTTTGTTCAAAAGAAGCATTTTGTAATTCTTTGATGCATTCCACTGTCGAGATTAATTTGTGATGGATTTTTGTTGCTTCTCTAATAAAATGTTGAACAAGATAATTATACTGTAATTCTAATTTTTTTAACAACCATTTGAATACATATCTTTTGTCTTACTGTCTTTGGCAATGGGCAGACAATGTAACAATACCCTTTACCATCTGTAGGGAAATGAGCATCCTGAAAAAAACAAGCTTTGTTTGCTGAAGAAAATGTAGTTTGCCAGTAGCCTAGCAGTAGTTACAGTGCTTAAATGGGAGGGGATTCATCTGAATCCTTACTCCTGCTACAAGGATTATTTATGCATTTTTTGGACAACATTAAACAACATTTAAAAAAAAAACAGACAAAAAAAATCCAAACCACTAACCAACCCCCCCCCCCCCCATCTTTGGAGTGGGGAGAGAGACCAGAAGCCACTCTGTTCTTTGGTCACCACTGTCAGTGTGGTTGATTCCTGTACTTGATGGGTATTGCCTTACTTTTCTTGTAATGTCAGCCACTTGTGCTTGGACCCAGCCTCAAGAGAATGAGTAGAATTACTGATCTGCTCTGATTTTCCTCAGTGTAATGCATAGGAAACTCAGTTTCCTGGGAATTGGGATATACACAAAGTCTGAATTCCCTAGAGGATAGACTAAAGCCAAATGGATGTCTCTCATTTTTTGGGTAAATGTTCTACAACTAGTAAAATAAAGACAGAGGGCTCCATCTCCATCTTGCAAACTTCTGTGAATCCCAGGTTTCTTAATCTTTTCATTTGTACCCAGCTCAAGTTGTCTACGTGGGCCCGGACAACCCATACATTATTGCACAGTGGGAGCTGATCGGATGGAGAGCAGCTCTGCAGAAATGAGGCACTGTGGATCCTGGTGAACAGGCTGAGCCTGAGGCAGCAAAAACCCCCGGCAGCAGAGACAGCTGTGAACCTCCTAGGTTGCCCTAGCCAGAGCATTGTCAGCAGGTCAGGGGGGATGATCCCTCCCCTCTGCTGAGCCCTGGTGAGATACATCTGGGGTACTGTGCTGTGACTTTCAGTATGCGAGAGACATGGACATACTGGGATGAGTCCAGTGCAGGCCACAGAGGTGATGAAGCAACTGCAGCATCTGGCATACGAGGAGAGGCTGAGAAAGCTGAGATTGTTCAGCCTGGATAGGAGCAGGCTCAGGGGAATCTTGCCAGCAGGTATGAATACCTGATGGGGAGAAACTCAGAGGCTCTTTTCAGCAACACTCAGTGACAAGGCAGAAGTCAATGGGCACAAATTAAAATGCAGCTAATTCCGCTTAAAAATTAGGAAAAAAGCTTTTATTGTGAATGTGGTCAAACACTGGAGTAGATGTCCCAGAAATGTTGTTAAGTTAAGCTTAAGTTCTGTTCTACAAACTTCACTGTTTGAGCTTTCCTTAACTGCTCTAGATTGTATCAACTGAGTGTTTATTTGTTATCGCTCATACAAACTTTTTTGGTTTGGTGAAGATGCGTAAGTGCCCTATTCCTCTGCAATACATTGCATTTCTCTCTCTTTTATGGCAAGTGAAAGAGGTTTTCTAATTGTTTTGAGTCTTTTTACAATGTTTATAACACATGAATTTTTATTTATGGTTTGATGTATAGAGCTAAGCAGAGCACTGCAGTGGGTACATTCTTGTCTTAGCCAAGGGCACTGGGCTGCTGATGGGGATGAAGTGCTCAGCAGTAAGGGACAGGGCACTGGTGTCTGGCAGAGCACTGCCTCAGGCAGGATCCTGAGGGCCTTGGCAGCTTTCAAACAGATAGAACTCCAAGTTTCAGCCTAAACCTCACTAAATTTCCCTCCTGAAACACATGAGCTTACATTCACCACTGGATGCAGTTTCCAAAAGCGATACTAATACAATACCCGACACTCTGCAGAAATGCATTATGGCAGCACTGACCCACACAGATTACAACTGCCTGATGGAGCTTTCCTCTTTTCATCAGAACTCCTCAACCCTTCTCAGGCATTTGGAGTCTCTTTCAGCTCTTGATTTCAGTGGGGAAAAAATAAGGGGAAGCAAAACTGCATCTGTGCTGGGAGAGCTATACCCTGAAGGCACATCAGACAGTGAGGTGTTCCTGGTCTGAAGATGTTTAGGATCCAGGTAGAAGAGAAAAGCTCTTGGTCTGCCAAGGCTAAAGCATGGGAAAAACAGACAGAATGCATAAAACCATGGAAAATAATAACAATCTCACATGATAAACTTCTATTATGTGTAAAATGTATGAATGCTCCTTCTCATTGTTAACATTTATATCCTATAGCTAGTATATATCAAAATAGGGAATAATGAAAATAAGATTATAAGTAGAGACTTTCACTCAAAAGTTTCACTTAACTCATAGCTTCCAATAAAAGAAAGTATAGAAAAGAAGTAGAGTCTAAATTAAGTAGCACCCATGTGAGGTAAGAGATATCTCTGTCTATCTCTTGAGTTTCTATCAATTCAGAATGTAATTGTGCAAGTCTGCTGCCAGCTCCACAGATGTAAGAATGAAAAAAATGCCTATTGATCACAAACTGATTTTTTTTCTACTTCTGGACAATAACTATATGAAAGAAAACAATAACATGAGGCAGCTCCCAGTGTCTGGGGAAACTACAGGCAGCAAACTGGATTAACAGATCTGTCTCATCTGCCACAGATTTTTATCTGAACTACAGCAAAGCATATTTAGAAGGAAATTATGGAAATATTTAGGGTATTTTGGAAGGCAGGCCACACTGTGATCAGACAGGCATTGTCATTCAGGAGGCAAATTAGCAGAAATTAAAAAGGGTTGTTAAATTATTTAGGGCATGGGACACACATTTCGAAAATAAATAAGAAAAG
>NW_020956393.1:64052-94511 GCF_003031625.1 Empidonax traillii
TGAACTACAGCAAAGCATATTTAGAAGGAAATTATGGAAATATTTAGGGTATTTTGGAAGGCAGGCCACACTGTGATCAGACAGGCATTGTCATTCAGGAGGCAAATTAGCAGAAATTAAAAAGGGTTGTTAAATTATTTAGGGCATGGGACACACATTTCGAAAATAAATAAGAAAAGACAGTTTTGATGGGAGGAAGCACCTTCAAAAATTGACTCGTTATGATGCAAACATGAAATTTTAAAATATAATACTGGATCCTATCCTTGTTATGCAGAACA
Organism: Empidonax traillii; assembly: GCF_003031625.1. NCBI lineage: Eukaryota > Metazoa > Chordata > Aves > Passeriformes > Tyrannidae > Empidonax > Empidonax traillii. Next base: position 64,334 of record NW_020956393.1, read on the forward strand.
ACAATTAAAAAAGTCAGCAACACTGTGAGAGGATAAAGTGGATGTGTGGGAGAGGCAGATTGCTGTGTCTCTACTATAGTGAGAACGAGTTAGTCTAATTTTTTAGAAATCACATCTAGTAACAAGATGCATATCAAAGAAACTTCAAAAGCTGTCAATGTTACCCTAAAATAGCAAGTGACAAGATCTTGAAAGAGACTGCTTTGGCTGATGTACTAGAAAACATAGGGGGCCATAAAGTGGGCTCAGACAGCAAGATCACATTTTTAAATTACAACCTCTCTTTTTTTTCCCCCAGTGCTATGACATTCTGGAGTGTCAGACTGAAGTTCAATAAACCTCTTCTGTTTTGGATTTTTAAAATAAATATTTTGGTACTCAGGAGTACTATTCTGCAGATGATAATTGTATGTAGTGAACAGTAGTGAGTTCAGTGTCATGATGGGCTCTGTTCTGCTGCTGCTGACACTGTTAAGCTGCTGTACAGTCTCTGCAGCACATTTAGCCCCTGGCAAGTGACACTTTCACAGGGAAAGGATGGGAGTTAGCCTGGCCTGGCAATATTCCAAATAAGAACTTTGTGTGTTGCCACCCCATTGGTGAGGGTAAAAGAATTATCCGGTGCAGGCATGGACCATGTCATGCCTGTTGGGTCTGAAGCTAGTGAGCACATGGTGGTCTAGTTCGAGTGTTAGCATAGGCACAGCCACTCTCCCTCGTGGGAACTAAATGACTTCACTATTTTTTATTTATGATTCCTCTTCTCCAAAGGTATCTACTTGATCTCCATAATGAAGTTAAACTTAAAACAGTTGTTTTGTTCTCTGCCAGAAGTTTCATCCTTTGCATCCAGATCTGAAATTGAACTCTTGTTCTAGAAAATTTGGAATTTTATTTTTCATAGAATAAGGGTTTTATACTGTTTGCAGATTGTACTGTTCACCAGAAGCTAGTAAAAGGACAAGAGAAATGAGCAGTACAGAGCAAAGAAAGAAAACCACTTAGACATGGTTAAAAAGCACTATAGAAGGGGCATATAGTGTCTAATTATGGTACTAAATAACTTCAGTTTTGTAAGTTCCTTTCTCAAAGAATCTAAGTTTGTGCTGAAGTGCTATTAAAGTTCTTTGTACCACCAAATTCATCAAACACAAGCATATGCTCAGTATCTCTTTATGCTTAAAAGCTTTGTGGAACAGCATTGGCTAATTAATTACAGATTTATTTTTAAAATTGCATTCTTGTGTCATTAATCTCCTTCACTTCCCACCCTGTAGGTCAAGCTCACAACTCCAGTTGCTGCCTGTGGCACAAAAACCCTGCCACTGGTGCCCTGTTTTCTGCCATGGAAAGCACAGAACAGCTCCACCCTGATCACACACATCACCTCTTGAGATCATGATCCCTTCCTGAGACCCCTCATTGCACACAGGGAAGCATCACCACTGCCTACATGGAGACGGCACCTTTGCAGACAATGCCTTCCCCTTCCTTCCACTATCCCATGCTGGTGTCATGAGCATGCTACAGTGTACCTGGATAAAGCAGGAGTTGTGGTGCTACAGCAATGGCAGCACCATTTGTCACAGGTCTGTAGCAAGCAACAGATGAACTCTGTCTTTTGTTAAAATGTAAGACTAAATCTGGAAATGGGGTTTATTTTCTCCCCTTACCCCAGTAATAAGACGTGGCAAACTTTTCAAACCTGATGGAATCTTAGTCCTAAACACTAATCTCATTCTGGGGGCAACTGTCACAGATTTTTCTGATTCTGGTTTCCGTAAAATAGCTGGATTTCTTTCAGTATTTCAGAAATCTAATCTCTTAGACTGTGCCAGAAGCAGCAAGTCTACATGACTGTATAAGATGCACAGTGGGGGAATAAAAGACTTCATCAAAAAATATCTCAAATGAGAAATAAATTCTTTTAATCTTTTCTATTTCAATACTCAAAAGACAATCTTTGAAGGGATATCCCTCAGTAAACTCAAGTGAGCACACTGGATATGTAGGACACCTGCCATTAGCGAGGTAGCTAAAAGTAAAATTATATTGTATATCTGGTAAGGTTAATCACTAAAATCTGTGTTTATTAACAGTGGGTACAATCAACATACATGGTCATCAGTAAGAGAAATGAGCAACAGGTAATCTCTGCAGCAGGGATTCGATTTCCAGACTTTTGAGTGAAGATGTTTTTCTCTCTGGTCTGTTCAGAGGATTTATTTTTTATTTTTCCCCCAAAGGAAACTATTTCATCCTTTTCTTTTTGCTTTAGGCCATTTATCATCCCTAACTGTGCTGTTCATGCTGCAAATCCCATTTGAAGGTTTGTGGCTGGGAGGGAGTTGAAGTTTGATTTCTGACTTCATTTTGTTTCCTTTGTTCGCTAAGACGAACCAGTGAAACTCTTGGAGCACATAAAAACTAGCACAAGTCCCCACAAGCCGAGTGTCCCTTCTGCTCTCCAGAACATCCTCTTTGTGGAGCTACTTACATTTGACAGGTACATGTCTCTGGTAAATCATATGCCTCAGTTTCATGAATGATGCTGCCCTCTTGATTTTGGCATCAGTAAGGACCTTGCAAGGACACTGTCCTGCAATCTGTGCTCTCTATCTGTGCTCTCTTGGCTGCACTTATTGCCACAGCACAGGCAGAGAGAGGCTGAGACTGTGCCCGTGAGGAAGTCACAACACATTTATAACCAGATACATATGCAGCATCCATCCTCAGCCACAAATTGGATCTGCCAGCACAAGGAGGGCTGTGGTGTCCAAGTTGCCCACATCCCTCAGTCCCATGCCACAGGGCAGAGTCTGCTGCTGAGGCATTGACACAGGTCCCCATGGTGGGGTGCCCTATTTGTGCAAAGATCCTGAAGAAATCAGCTTCTTGCAGAATTTGCCTGATGCCAGATGATGAGTTGTATTTGAATGCAAATTCTTTTTGCAGTTAAAATTTCCAATCACCTCAGGGTCTTTGGATTATTTCCAACAGAAAATTTCTCCCAGTTTGTTCATTCATTTTCAGGACAGTTTCCACTACTTAGAAAGGCTGTATAGAGCATTTGTTTATGTCCTGTATTCTATTTAACTTATTTTCTTCAGTTGTTTATTTGTTGTTTATCCAATAGCATGTCTGGAATAGGCTAATATATCAATATATATTGTATAGCTAAATAACATGCTTTGCCTTAACAAGGACTGTGTTTTTGTGAGGTTTGAGCACTTAAAAGTTTGCAAGGCTCCCTTGGGAAAGGAGTACTAGAAAACTGATCATCAGTACAGCCACCCTGCTGCTTATTTTCCCCCGGTAATAAGTCTGTAAAGGAAAAATGAGGACTGAGGGAAAAATTTTCTTATTAGTTAAATTATAAACCTTGGTAATAGGCGAAGTGCTCTGTTACTGTGGCATCTTTTGCAGAATGACTAAGGGGTTTGAAACCTGATTTTTGTGATATGAAGAGAGAATATCACATGAATCATTCCCTGCCAGCATGAGTAGGAGCTGTACCGAACTAATCCATCAGTGCTCCAATCTTTAGAATGTCATTTTCCATAGTCCCTCATTTGAGGAAATTATTTGAAAATGAATTAAAATTAATTGAAAATTAGAGAAATGTTTTACTGATCAGGAATGAAAGGGCAAAACCACCTTCTGCTTCTACATCTGTTACCATGAATCCCACCAATAAATAGGATTGGGTCAAAAATTGGTTTGAGATTTTTTTTAAGTTTCAGAAGTTGGTTGAAAGAGACAGTATTAATTACTTATGCATAGACTAATTATTCCTACAATTGATCCAGATGGTAGTAGGAATGAAAGAAAGGAAGAAAAGTTTTTGTAGAACAGAATTTGCCTTTCAGTAGTTCAAGAAATGCAAAGTGTTGGAGCAAGGGAAACAAGATTGCAGTACACTCTATCTTCTTTAATAATATCACATGAAATTGGAAGAAAAAGGTTGGTAAGAAATACTTTTAATCTGAATGTTATATCAAGAACCTGGTTCAGAATTCGCAAACTGAGGAGACAAATGTCTGGACCTAGCTCCCCAAGATCTTAAAGACACCAGAATCCATCACAACATGTACCACTTCCAGCTCCCTTTCCCTCCCTTCAGCTGCCACTGCTTCTCAAATAGCTCAGCATGAGGACTAGTCAAAGAGCATCTTTGATTATACACGGACTGTTTCTATTGCAGGTTCTTTGACAGCAGATAAATAGCAGATGCATTCTGAGCAAAAGATCTGTATAGTTCAGAAATTGCTTTCTTCAAGTAACACATTTTAGCATCTCCATGATGTAGCATCAAATGGGCCAGAGCACATCAGGTCTCTTGAGAAGAGGAAATACGTCTTCATCTCTGTTGTTTTCAGATCAAATATTTGCCTTAAGTTTGCTACAAATATAATCTTCCTGCATTAGAACTAGAGAGTTTTTCTAACTGGATGAGTAATCAAAGCTGCAAAATACTTATATTTGGATGGCTAATAGGAGCTGCAGACTGCCTGATTGCTTAGAGCTAGACATGCTTTCATGTTCAACAAAATAATTAAAATGGAATGTTTTTCTGTGCAAAATGAGATACTCAGGGCCTAATTTGCAAAATATTTAAATATTAGCAGCTTGAATCCTCTAACGAGCTAAAGAGGAAGAACCAAAGAGCCCTATAAGCATCTAGGCTTTGAATTAAGATTTGTTGTCTGCCAGTGGAAGTTTAACTTTTCAAAGTAATCAAAGTTGGGGGAAGATGTCTCTTAAACAGTGCCTGTGTGTCTCAGAGATTCCATCTGCTTCAGCTATGAAAGATTAAAAATAAATCCACACAATCAAGTGCACTGCCTCAGTGACAGTAAATATCAAAGTAATGGAGGACTTGGTAGTTTTTGTCACCAATGCCTCGTTCTTGTGGGGGTGCTTTTCAGTTCTGAGTCCTTTGCAAGACTCATTTTTCATCGCTGGGAGGTTATGCTACAGACTGGTCTATACAAGTGTCTTTCTTTTGGAGTCTGAGAATACATGACTCCAGAGTGACTTCCCTTCAATTCTCCTGCTCAAAGTCCAAGAATTTTGATTGACATGTCCAAATCCAAAAATCAAGTGAGATTTAAAAGCAGAAGTAGATACTCAAAATATTTAAATTCCAAGTCTACATATGGAAATTTATACATCTACAATTTAACATTTTCATAGAATCTAGACAACTTCATAGGTTGCATGGAGGCAAATTCTACTGGGGTGCAGTGCAATACCCAAATTGGTGGCAATTGCTATTCAGACACAGGTTAAGTTCTTTTGGCACAATTGCATGTAGCCTAACCAAGCATTGTCAAAGGCAAATATATGGAGCCTGAGACACAAGAAGAGGGAGCAAAGTACTCATATACCTATGTGGCAGAATCCCCACAGATGTTGACAGAACGAGGATTTTCCTCATTTCAGTGTTATCTTACTTTCACTGGAGTGAGAATGCCAGGCTTTACAGATTTATGAATGAACACCAAGTAGTAGAATTTACAACTGTGAATGAAAATTTCAATCCACTTGTAAATATTCCTCTATAGAAAACTCTGGTTGGTTACTTTGCAATAGTTCAGCACTTTCAAAAGACAAAAATTTCCTATGACTTCTGGATTTGTCAAGACAGCTCTCTCTGATTTGCAGTTGGCTGTGACTCTTAGTCACTTCAGACACAAAACAGGGTCACAGGCAGGGTGGATGTACATCCACCATGGGGGAGGGGACCCTTAAAGCAGTTCAATGCATCACCCAAGCCCTGTAGGAGAAAGTAGACAACATCCAGAACTGAACTGACAAAAACCAGATATGAACAGCAAGGGAGGAAAAACCCCAAACAAAACCATCAACAGGCATCTGGGTCAGGACCTGAAAAGGTAGAAATTTAATTAATTTCAGACCTAGATAATTAGGTAGATTTTTAGCCATGATAATTTAGAGTGTAATTTGTGATGTCTTGTCATCACTGCTGAAAGTGAGTCTGAACAAACCCACCCTGTCTCAGAAAATAAAGGCAAACCATCAAATGAACAAAGAGCACTCAGGTACTGCAGCATTTCCTCTTCATTATGTTTAGCCAAGCACTAATCAAAGCAGAGGTACTCTTGTTTTCTACTCCTTATCTCATCTGAAAATCCTCTTGCATTTCAGAAGTGCCAGCACATACAGAGTTCCATCTGTAGGATGGTGTTTCTGCCCATATAAGCTATTCCCCTGCCTCAGGGTATCCTATCAAATGTTGAGTTTCTAAGATTTCCATATACAGGCTGATTCAAGGCCAGTTATAGCTAATATGCACCATCATCCTGTTTAAAAACCTTCCTTCAGTATAGGTCTATATTGTCCAGGAGCCCAGGATCCTTTCCATCCTCATGCACTTTCATGCTGTCTCTGCAATTCAGTCGGGATCCAGACTGACACAGACTATGCCTGGTTTGTTTTTTAAAGTATTTAGCTAGTGACATACACACTCTTGGGAACAAATTTTTCCACATGTATTAAGAACAGAGAAATAATTCCTGTTTCATAGAAACTTCTTTGAGGGACTTTCTGCTGGTATAAAAGAAAGTAGCTGTGACGGATGCCTTTGCCTCAGCTGTGGCATTTCTAGGGTTTCTTTCCTCTTCCTAGCAGTTTATTTTAATAAAAGTTATAAAAATCTTATTATGCAGAGTTCTTCACGTCTCTGTTGAACTGGGTAGAAATCAGTCAACACAGAAAACCAGGCAAAAAATAAACTAATTTTTCATTTAGTTAGAGTGTACATCTTCCAGTTTAGCTGAGAGCATAATCAAGCTGAGAGCATCTTTACATTGGTGAAAAGATATTTATCTCCCAAAAATTCACTGAGTGACAACTGTAAATGGCACTTGAAAGTGCCATGACATATCAAAAGATTAAAGATTTATGTCATAGTGAATGAATGGCTCATGTGCAACACACTAAATGTAGTCTATGTGTCACTGAGAATACCACAGAAAACACACCAATTTTCTTTTGGGGATAAAAAGATGAAAAAAAGAGACGCAGGCTGCTGAGATCCATCTTTTTTGATGTAGCAAAAATAAAAAACCTGTCAACTCGAGTCTTTCCAAGAGTCACAGAAAAAAGGTAATAGGTTTTACTACTAGAGGTGATGCTTCTAGGACCTCTTTTGTGCTCATTCTCAGGTTTGGATTGATCTTTTTTCCTTTCTCCCCTCCAGTCTTTCTAGTAGCTCACTGCAGGTGCCAACCTCCTCAGGCAGACAAAAAGTGACCTCTCATGGGCTGGTTTGCTGCCAATAAAGGCACATGAAAAACATAAAAAATTATGTCTCAGTTTTGAGTGTCTTCCATATTGTGTTCTGCTGTGGCAACAGAAAGGGAAAATTCTCTACTAACAAAGAATTATCCCTTGGAATGAAATCACACCTGATGGTCTCTGAGTGAGGGTCTCAGAGTGCAATACAGAGATGGGAGGAACTTCCCTGACTCGACGGCAAATGGCAGCAGGGACAGGTCAGATCCATGCACAGAACCCAACACACTGAAAAGGAGAGCTTTCCAGAATGAGTGCATTTTCAGATTTTAAACAAAACACACACCCCAAAAAAAAAAAAAAGGAAGAAAAGTCTGGAAAGAGCTGTTTAACTCATCTCACAACAAACCTATGCCCATTTAAATTTTTATTAACTCACCAAAGCTCTTAGAATTTTGACAGCATCACATCTTAACTGTTTTTCCCCCCCTGACTTGCTGCAGTCCCTGCTTGATGATTCACAAGAAGTGGCTGCCCGTTGGATGAAGCCAGACACATCCTTCTCCCTTGATTACAGTGAAATTCAGAACTCGGAATAGATCCATGCTGTGACACTCAGACTGACTAAGAACTCCTCAGCCCACCATGCATGTTTCTAAACAGCTTGAATGGTTAAAAAAAGAGAGGAAAAAAACCCTGCAAACCAAAACCAACCAACCAATGAAAACATGAAAACCACAAACAAACACCACAAAAACCTCAGGAGATGGCATCTGGACAGAATGACCACAGAGTATGTTTTTGCAGACAGGACAACTAAGACTTGATGTAAAAGAATACAGGCAGAGAAGGAAGTTATGATGGATATGCACAGCTATTTCACCTGCAGATAAATGCATCCTGTATCCCCCTCCCCAAGAGAAATAAAAAAAAATTAAAATGCCAGATGATGTACATATGTAAAAAAGTGCTCGTGAACTGAATTTATTGACAATCACATCAGCAGTGGGTTTGAGCAATGGTTTGAGACTAGAAAACATTCTTCACATTCACCACTCAGACACACACAAGTCTACAGGCCAAATGGGACCTGGCAGAAGTGCTCAGCAAGACACTTTACATCATTTACCAGCAGTCCTGAATAACCAGGGAGGTCCCAGTTGACTGGAGGTTAGCAAATGGACACCCATGGACAAGAAGGGGCAGAAGGAGGACCCAGGGAACTACAGGCCTGTCAGCCTGACCTCAGCGCTGGGGAAGGCCATGGAGCAAATCATCTTGAGTGCCATCACACGGCACATGCAGGACAACCAGGGGATCAGACCCAGCCAGTGTGGGTTTGTGAAAGGCAGGCCCCGCTTGGCTAATCTGATCTCCTTCTGTGACAAGGTGATCTGCCCAGTAGATGAGGGAAAGGCAGTGGATGTTGTCTACCTGGAATTTAGCAGCCTTTGACACAACTCTCCATGGCATTCCTCTGGAGAAACAGGCTGCTCAAGCCTTGGACTTGCTCAGGTTGATGGAGATACTGAATGCTGACGGTTGTCAGTCAATTAAGATCTGATTAAATTTCTTTATAAGTTTAGTGATACTACTCTCCATTCTCACATGACTATGATGTGATTTTTAACATTCCTTCAGAGTAAACCTAAACAAACAATGCAATGCACTATTAGTGCTTACCATGCCTGTTTGTTTTCTTTCTAGGAAAGCACAACACGAAGAAGTCCAGTTCATGTGTATTAGGGCACGCAGGCATTGCAAAGTCTTGGTTGAAGTGCAAAGAACTCACTACCAAACAGCTTTGCTGGGCTGTTTATGTTCTGCTGGGGGAATAGCTGAAATATTCTCCATACAGCTCCCACCCTTGTAGTGTAACAGTTTCAACATTTTCCCCCCAGGGAGAACATTACCCCCAATAGCAAAGTAAAACACATCCCTCATAAGATGGATATGTGTCCTGAAGAAAGAACTCCAAACATCTTTGCTTTGAAATTACCTTTGTGCAGTTTCCAGTGCATTTTTTTCCCCGATAAAAGTTTGTGCTTCTGACAAAGACACAGAATAAAGAAAGGAATCCTGTAGAAAAACCTTTATAGTTTTTATGAAGGGGTAAAGCACGCATTTTGAGCAAAAGTGATTGATGTGTCTAATTACTCTGATTAATTACTCTGATTCAGTACTTAAATATGCTAATATTGATCTAGGACAATATTTTTACAGGCTAAGACAAAAAAAACGTAAACAGCAGGAAACATACTTTGTAGCTACAGGGCAGCACAAATATATAAACAAGCTCATTTTAATCTTACTTGTATTTCAGTCTTAGCAGAAGCCCAGACCTTTTTGATAAGTCCTTTTTAAGGGCTTCTTCTCTGAATTTTTAAGCTTGGTGCTGGCTTAGTGTTTTGTTTTTCAAATGTTTGTTTCTTGATTCAGCTGGTTTCTTAAAGCACCAGCATAAGAACATCTGAACCCCAGCAGGCTCATATATATCACTGCTTAGAGTATTAATTTCCCTAAGCAGCACAGCCATTTGTAACCCACCACCATATGGCTCTCTTCTCTCCTCATCTTCTGTGCACATTTTCATACATATAAACACATATGATACTCAATTTATTTAAAATTTATGCTTGTTTTTCTCTGAATAATTTCCTCACTTGGCAGCAATGATATACCCTGTTTCCACTCAAGTATTTTAATGTGAAAAAAATCAAAACATCTTAAAAAACAACACACCTTCCTTGGCCTGGCTTTTAAAATTTCTCTGAATCTGAGCCCTGTGCTGTCATCACAGGAACTCTAACCCACACCACACCTGAAGGCACAAAAGTTTCCTCCTTAAAAATAGAGAAGGAAACAAAAGAATGCAAAGTGGAATAGTTCTTGCAGGTTTCAAGAAACTGAGTTCACATAGTGAAGACAGAATAACCAACTGAAAATTAAATACTACTGAGAACTGCTAATTATCTCCAGTTCTGAATTCATGTTCTCATATGTTGATCCACAAGTCTGTGAATAATTCCACTAGAAAATTTGAGTTCTGGGAAGTCATTAATTGTAAACATTAATCAACCTGAAGTCAAAATCATGTAACTGATTTGTCACATTTGATATATAAATGTCTCTCCAAGAATCTACTGTGTGCTCTTTCCTTCCAAAGTAGTAAGCCAGTCAGTTAGCAAGTTAACTTATTTCTGGCATCATAGAAAATAGATTTGTGATGTCAGATAACTGAATAAGAGCACCAAAATCTGCACAGACACATCAGATGGGTTCACACAGTGATACATCGTGCTAAATAGCCCACAGCTCCCTCTTTGGGCTTCTGAAACCTTCCAGTATGTTGAGTTTCATGGATCTCAGAGACTGCAGCCATGTAAACAGACAGAGTGAACCCATAAAAATAAGCTGACTTCACTTTTCCCCCACTTCCCAATGGAACAGCCAGCAGTTTAAGTAATTTACACTAATTTTTCTCTGAAACACAGCTGAGTCAGTGGCAGATACACAGCTGTCTCCATGGCATTAAGATACACCAGGATCAAACTTTGAGGATATTGCATCTGTTTTTTACAGCACAAAGATTTCTAAGAACAGAAAAAAAAAGGTATTTGGGTAGTTCCCAGAAAAAACAGTGAAGCAACAATAAAGCAGCCTGAGTTTTAGGTGTTTTGGGGTATTTTTTGTGTGTTTTTTTTGTTTCTTTGTTTGTTCAGGGTGGGGTTTTGTTGTTCATTTGTTTTATGAGAAAACTGAAAAGGCAGATTTTATCAGATGTCATATTGAATTCAAAGAGATTCAGAACTGTGATGGTAACAACAGCAAATACTTTTTGCTTAATAATCTTGTTAACTACTATCCATGTGAATTTTTCAGACAGCAGCAATTACCTGGAGCTGCATCAGGCAAGAAACAGCACAAAAGGAGTGACTCCAATCACGCCAGTATCCAGGCAGTTTTGCTGATGACTTACCCTTGCAAAATGCATAAAAATGGCAACAGAGGAAGACTTGATCAGAAATGTTCTCTTTCTGATTGATCCAACTGCTTTGAGTGGAGTGTAAGATTTTAAAAGGGAGCCTGTGTATATCTTATCTGGCCTAAGCAGGCTTATTCTCCTGTGAAGACAAGCAGAGAACATTGGGGTTATACAGCCTGGAGAAGAGACGGCTCCAGGGAGACTTTACAGCATCTTCCAGTACCTAAAAGGGGCCTACAAGAAAGCTGGAGGGCATGTACTGATAGGACAAGGGCTTTAAATGAGACTAGGTTTAGATTAGATAATAAGAAGAAATTTTTTACTGTGAGGGTAGTGAAGCACTAGGACAAGCTGCCCAGAGAAATTGTGGATGTTGGTCCAGTGAAAGGTGTCCCTGCTCATGGCAGGAGTATTGTAACTGGATGATTCTTAAGGTCCTTTCCAATCCAAACTATTCTATGATCCTATGATGATTCTGCACAGATTCTCATATTTTTACTCTTTTTAGAATCTGACATTGCAATGACAATGTCTTCAAAGCATCAGTTTTTATTTTTGTTCAGATGGTCACCAGTCCATGATCAAATCAGGAGCCTGAGTTCCTAGTGTCTCTCGTACCTCATGCCTGCATGTTAGATAGTCCACATGCAAGTCTAACTCAGTTACTCAGAACATTCCCATAAATTGTTAAAACTAAAATTACCATAAGGTACTCTATATTTATTAGAGGGGAATACATGAAACAGGGAGAACTAATAGCTTCAAAGAGAAAAATCATTAAAGGCCAATCAGCTCCAATTTTAGTGCCTTAAGTGACTGAATTAGTATTCAGTGCATCTTATTTCTTTACCCACTAAACATCACTATTTTTGATAAAAATAAATGCTTATTATTCCTGCATCATTTCTGCCAACTTGAGGCATCTAGTCAATACTCTGCCTTGGAGTTGTTTAAGTTTGTGTATAATGAAATATTGAGATATATCATATTTAATCCTCAGCAGAAGAAAAATGCCACAGGATTCTTGACTGATGTTTTCACAAAAAGCAGTTTCTATGACATTGCAACACATTTATGTCAGACTTACAGGTGTTTGTATTTTGATGTGGGGGAACATGCACAGGAAAACCTAAACAGTAAAAAAGATAAACCAAAACCACTGCAATGCAGATTCAAAGGGCCTTTGAACTACTAATCAGCATTTATTCACATTCAAGAACTTACTCCCAAGTGTAAATCCATGTTTTAGCATACAGCAAAGTATTTATACTTAAGCTTCACAACAGTCATGAACAGGTTAATAAGGAATCTTTGCTTTGCTGTCAGTAATGTTAAAAGGTTCTCCTCTTGGAAGCCACCCCACCCTCCCCAGTACTTTAAGGCAGTATGGATACATATAAGTGTGTGCATATATAGATGCAGATGAAAATACCAGTGTACACACACACACAACTCTGGCACATTCAGAATGTAATTATTACACTAAGAAATGTGTTAGTGGAATACACTAGTAGATAGGGTCATCATAGCATAATGAAGAATTATGTGATAGTCTAAAATGATTAATTTTTTTTTTTAAATTTACTTTCTCCTGTTGTTTTTGACAATTCTTTGCAACTGCCAATTGGATTGCAAATCATACTGAAATAAAAAGGATATTTTCCCTAGAGCTTTAGATTAGTAAAGATTATGACAAGTATTTTCCAGGTCTGCTTCTGAAATTGTTAATTATATCTATCACCGTACTTTGATACCCAGCTACACTTCATCATAAATATCTTTATGAAAAAATTTTTTTTCAGGAGTAGCTTAAACCTTTTATAAAACAAAAAAATGTTACTCCAGCAAATACTTCGCCAAGCAAAAGGGACTAAATCTTGAGTTTGAAATGTTTGAAATAGTCTTTGAGGTAGAAGAGCCAAGCAACAGCCAAGTCTTTTGGTCAAGTCTTTTGACCTTGCTGATCTTTATCCATAGCACAAATAAAAATGGGGAGAAGGAGAAACAAATCCCACCAGATTTCCAGAAATGTATTACAAATGGCACATAGGATTGGCAGCACAAATTTTTAATCCAAAATTAATGTGTGATTGACTGCAGGCTTCAAGTTCATCTAACTGGTATAATGAGAAGTGAAAACATAACTCAACAGAAGGTGAGGAAAATACAAAATTCTAGTGGTCCATTATTGAAACCAAGTACAGAAAACTGAAATAAAATATAAGCTTCAACCTTATTTCTACTCTCACAGGGTCTGCTGCTTCATTAATGAAGAGCCACTTTTTGACACAGGACATACACACAAATCACATCCTTCTTCATCTCCTTCACGTTCCAGCACAAAAGCACCCCTGTGCTGAGGTGGGGGACTTCTCTTCCACCTAGAAGGATTTGCCCATATCATTTGGGTCTTGTACACACACAAAAAAAGACACAGGATAAGAGGCGCAATGTGCACTTTGGAACAAGAATACGTCTGCATACTCATCAACCCCCTCCAGTAACTACCTCTGTAAATTTGTATGTTAGCAGATATGGAACATTAGGAAGATTTCACAGAGATAAGCGAGGAGTGCAATAGTGCACATGTTGGCAACAGGTCCTGCAGCAGACACCCTTTACAACTTTGCCCTAACAGAAAGCTCCTTAACATAACTTTAAGGATTTATTTCTATTTTTCTATTTTATTTCGGTAGCATAGGAAGGATACAGATTTGAAATTAACATAAATCCTTTAAAATAATTAAAACCCCCTTTATTCATAAATTTTACATTTTTTTCCATTTATTTAAAGTTGTAGAAGAATATATGATGCACTCCAAACATGCAGCCAAGGAAAGCACTGAAAAAGAGTAGTAAAAACAAATAATGCAAATCTGTAATAGCCAAATAATTTCTCAGAAATTCTGCAAACGGATTGTGATTGGGACCCCTCTGGAAAAACTGTCTCTTAAAATGTAAGATTTCAAGAAATAAATTCCTAGAAAAATCAAAGCATGATTCTCAGTTCTCAGGAAACCATCTATTTTAAATATCTACATTCTATACTTTGCATAAGCCTACTCATGATATTCTGAACAAATGAGCCTTAAAAGTAAGTGAACACAGAAATGGAAATGCTGATAGAGAGTATATCCCAGGGGCTTGCAGCCATTTAGTTATTATAGAATGGTTTGGGTTGGAAGGGACCTTAAAGACCATCTAGTTCCAACCATTCTGCCATGGGCAGGGACACCTTCCACTAGACCAGGTTGCTCAAAGCCCCATCCAGCCTGGCCTTGAACACTTCAAGGGATGGGGCAGCCACAGCTGCTCTGGGCAACCTGTTCCAGTGCCTCATTATCCTCAAAGTAAAGCATTTCTTCCAATACCTAATCTAAACCTACCCTCTTTCAGTTTAAAGCCTTCCTCATTCTATCACTACATGTCCTTGTCCAAAGTCCCTCTCCAACTCTCTTGCAGGCCCCCTTTAGGTACTTTAAGGTCTCCCCAGAGCTCCCTCTTCTCCAGGCTGAACAACCACAGCGCTCACAGGTTGTCTTCATAGCAGAGGTGCTCCAGCTCTCTGATCATATTTGTGTCCCTCCCCTGGACTTGCTCCGACAGGTCCATGACTTTCTTATGTTGCGGAGCCCAGAGCTGAACACAGCACTGCAGGTGGGGTTTCACCAGAGCAGTTTCACCAGGGCAACTGGTTTTCACCAGGGCAGAGCCACCTCCCTCGACCTGCTGGTCGTGCTTCCTGTGATGTAGCCCAGGACATGTTTGGCTTTCTGGTTTGTAAGTGCACACTGCCAGCTCATGTCCGGCCTCTCACCCACCAGCATCCCCAAGTCCTTCTCTCCGGGGCTGCTCTCAATCCATTCCCTGCCCAGCCTGCTTTTGTGCTTGGGATTGCCCTGTAACAGCATGGCAGGTTCCTCAAGATAACAAATCTTTTAAATAATAAAATATCCTTAACTCTCATAGAAAGCAAAATAAGAGTATTCTCTTTTGAGAACACCATGATTGCAAACAGATGAGCAACATGGAAAAAGGGATGAACCTTTTCCCTGTGTTCAGTTATTTCCAGAAGTAAACAAGAACTCCCTTGAAATGGACACACATTTGGGCAGAATGTGAGTTTTAGTCATTATATATTGTAATATATCTCTGAAGAGGTAATCATTTTATTTGACTTTGTTTCCACTGATGCCCAAGACAGCAGAGCATGTTTCCAGATATCTACTTCACAGCAAGATGAATTTGACACAGCAAGCTGAAATTCTCATCTGTATTGAAGATTCCTGCAATAGACCCAAGGTGACCAAATCATGTTGCCTATGAATCCTTCACTCCTTCATTTCTCAAATATCACGTCCTTAACTCTGTGTTCACAATGATTAAATCTCAGGTTACTAAGTAATATTCATATACATGTAAAAGCACTTAATTTATGCTGCAAAGTAATAAGCTATATGAAATCTTTTCTACAGAACCCTGCAGGAATTCTACCACCTTGTTTGACATTGTTGCCCAACAATTAAAATTTAGATACAAAACAGTCATGAAATGGTAATACATTCACTAAGTCTTTTGAAAAAGTGTTTCCAAGATAGTTTTAAAAGAGCAAGGAAAAACCTTTCAATATTAGATATATGACATAATCCTACAGTAAGCAGAAGGAAAATCAGGTTCCTTGGAAAGTTTCTGCATTTGAAGGGTTTTTGCAAGGTACAACTGCTTGCCTCCCTCTTAAATTCTCACTTACTACTTAATCAGTTCATCAGTACAAGTCTGGAGAATTTACAGAAGAGTAAAGACAATCACAACTAAAGAAACACTTACTTTTCTCTCAATACTCTTATATAGTTCTGAAATGATATTGGAAGAGAAATGTAAACTAAAAGGCCACTTGTATTTGTGACTCTCTCAGTACTTTGGTACCACAGACAACAGCAGCTTTCCTGCCCGTACACAATATATTAGGCATTCTTTGTTACAGAGTTTTAAGTAAACTATGAAAAAAAACCCAACCCAGGGTGGAGCTGTCACAACTCACCCTTTGGTTTAAATGTATCGACAATGCCAATTTGAAGAAAAGAAAACAAATCCAAACGTCTTCAGACACAACTATTCAACTCAATTAACAACAGCAGTTTGTTAAACCAAAGTATTCTCACTGGCCTGAGTCCTCTTACATTGCAAATATACCACATCTGGACTTGTGCATCACAGACAGAAAGGTTAAGCAATAACACAGCATTTACAGTGGGATCAGAGGCAGGAGTAGCACTTCTGAGTTTCCCATCCCGGGTTACAATACTGGTGCTTTTTGCAAAACTGGTGCTTTTCTGTCAGCCATTTTCTCATTGTAAATGAGTCACTTGAGATGAAGTACAAGGTCAAATGAAAATGGCACAACTGAGAGTATAACCAGATCTTAACTAATTGCATTCCATCTGTATTTGCCAGCTATACACTGACCCTTACTTTGCTTCTGTAAAAAGCTTCTAGAAGGTATTCCAGTGTCTCTTAAAAATGTGAACAGATTTCACTGTAAGTACGAGTAAGTCCCAAACCAATAATCTAAAATGTGCATATGCAATGAAATTGCTCCACTTAATTACCTGTATAAGATACGTAACACTCCATCCATTTCATTCACATTTCACTCAATACTACCGAATGTCAGAATATCAAACCAGTTTTTTGGTCAAGAGTATTTGAATTGGGGATTGTTTCTTTTAATGATACATTCTACTTTGCACATCATATGCTTGTAACTCTTTATCTGACTACTTTTTTCATATGTAAACAGTGGCATTTAAAAACAGAATTGAATTCTCAAAACTCAGAAGTATGGCAAACAAAGTCACTTGGAACAAACAGTGCATAAACCTAATCACAAGTGCAGTAGCAGCCTCTGACAATTGCTTAGACAAAGCTGTTGATGCAGAAGACACTTTCCCATAGCTCTGAAAAAGCTTATTTCAGTGGCAGTAAAGTCGAAAAACTTTGCCGCTATCTTACAGACAAATTCTAATGAAAAAATTTGGTTCCCCTGTAAAACATCCCCTTTTTGAATTTCAGCAAATTGCACTGAATCTGTCAGATCATCTACCTATCCAGTTCTACAACAAATTGTTAACACAAACTACAGCAGAGCACACTGAATAATTAATTTCCAGAGTTCACCTTTATTAGAAACAAGGTTTTTGTTGTGAGAACAAATAATCTCTCATTTGTAGCTTGAAAGCCTAAGATAGGATCATTTGATTCCAGGGTTGCTACTAGCTGCTTAGCAACCTGTCCTACTTGTCTTCCTTCCTTCCTGTTGTAGAGAACTGTGGCCAGAGGAGTTGGCTGACGATAGATGAAAACTCGTCGCAAGCACTCGCAAAGAGCAGCATAGGAGTAATCTGGAGCACAAGCCATGAACTTCTTGTCTTGCTTTGATGCTTGAACATAACCTGTGTAGCCCAAAATCAAGCAGAAGGGATAAGTAATATATTGTTTTCAACAGCACTTTAACTCGCTGATACAAACCCAAGCTTAACGTAAAAAACAATATGCAGTTAGCAACAAAACAAGGAGAAGATATATGTTCTTATTACATAAGGCAACAGTTTCTGGAGGAACACGTTAACCAGTTTAATGCCAACATACAATTCTTCTGTACATCATCTTAACTGGTGTTTTTGACACAAATGTATGTACAGCTAGATAAAAGCCCCACAGGGTTTCTCAGCAGGATCATAAAGTGCAGATATGGTCCATAACGGCAATCTTGACCCAATATTAGCAGAATAACTCTTTTCTCTCCCCTCACCTCCCAGTGTATAATTACATTTAAAAATTAAGATTTCTGAACCTTTCTAATCTTGAACAGACACTTAAAATTTGTTTTCTATTTAGAACTGACTGAAAAAAATTAGTTACTTTTCAACACACTGTAATTTCCGTTAATATTCACTCAGGAGGAAAAAATTTTCCTTTTCCTCTTTCAGTACAGGACTCTATTAGCAATCAGACTTATTTCAGACTGATTTCTTTTCAGACTTTTGTAAGGAGACCTGAGACACAATTTTTGCCATGTGATCTACCATCTTTCTGAAAGGTTATTTTCTTCACTTTCATTGAACAATGCATGGCAATGGTTATGACATGGGACAATGAGAGAGTAAAAATCTGGAGGTCTCTTCTGAAAACATCTTAAGTTTACATATACCTAGACACATAATCAATTAACTGAAGCTATTTCCCTGATGCTTTCTGTGTGGGTGTTAACGTGGTGATTGTGCTTTCCAAGTCTCTAATTCAAGTTCACTTATCTCATTTTAACTGTGCTTGCATTCTGTGCTTGCATTCTATACATGGTCTGAAAAGGCTTATTTTCCTTCCAGGGCATAAACATTTTATTTCTATGATCTCTTAGGTCTAAAATTAAGCTACCATGCAGCTATCAACCAAATTTCAGTAATTTCCAATTCGGATTTAAGTAAGAGAAACATCAACAGAAGCCATACTAAAAGGATTCAGGTAGAAAAGTTTCAGGTGTGTGACACAGAAGTTAATTTCCTACCTAAGGCATTAAAAGTTGCAGTGTGTTCCCACATGTTCTCTGGTTGGTCAGAGTGAGGTTGCCAGAGAAGAGCATCAACATCGTGTCTCAGGCAGAAGCATGGCATTTCTCTGGGATTCACAACAACTGAGAAAAGATACTGATTGCTTCCAAGATTAATCTGAAAATAAAACAAATATTAATTCAAAGCATAAAAAGCAGGTTCTGTTACACATATGCTAAAGTTAGATGATCAAGAGTTTCATGTTTGTTAGTTGACAAATGTTTGAATACATTACGCTGCATCCCGCTGGTCAATAGCTCAATACATCACAGGTACCTAACACATTTCAAACAGATGTACTTAAGTTCCTTGGGATAATATTTAGAGAAACATTATGTCTACTACACAAATGGGAATGTGTTTTGTGCAGAAATGATTTTCAAGGAGAGAGGATCTTAACCTGCAACCTGTTAGGAAAAGATTCTCTCTAATCACATCTGGTTTTCTGCAATGCCAACCTGGAAGAAAATACTGTCCCTCTGAGGTAAAAGCTGATAAGCACTGAAACGAGGATTAGTTACAATACTAAAACTATGAATTGTCAACATTTTTAATTTAGTCACAATCAAATAATTACTAAATTTCAAATTGGCATACTCTTCAATAAATATGTTTGTAGGAGTTGTGGGTGAAAAGTTGTACCAGCCACATTTGTGAAGGAACAGGCCCCTGAAATGCTAACAAAGAAAAAACCCAAACAACTTGAAAGAAGAACTGAATCAAAATGAAAATACATTTCTTTAAGCTGAAAAATATACTGAAATACTCATATTCCTATACACTCCAACAAGGACCAAAACCACAACTTTACATAGATGAAGTTGAAACGAAAATTTCCTATCCACAGTAACAGTCCTTTGCCCACAATGCTTGACACACATTAACCTTTGAATTACTTTTATGCCACCCATTTTAAAAACTGTTTACAAACATTTTGTGGAGTTCAAACTTGCTCCATAATATTTTGCTGCCTGCTAGAAAGCAGCCTTTCTTGATCCCGTGATTTCATGTTCCTCCTGATCTCAGAAATGTCTCTGGGGAACAAACTTCTTACCCTTTAGAATAAGAAGCAGTAGTTTAGGCTGAGTTATTCAGGACTGTATCCAGTCTGGGCTTGAGAACCTCAAGGATAGAGGCTGCACAACTTAATAGGCAACTCAATCCATGACACAACAATGGTTGTTTTTCCTTTTATTCAGTTTGAACCTCTTGTTTCTACTTATGCCTGCTGTATCTGGTGTATCACTAAACAGCTAAAACCCCTTTGAAATGAGTTTCTGTAAAATGTCCTTGTACTAATAATAGATTTTTATCTACTGACAAGTCTGCCATACTGTATCCACAAAGCAGAATACTTTCTTGGTGGAGCCATGTATCCGTACTGCCAAAGAAAAAAAGGCAAGAGATCAAAAAAAAGAAAAAAAAAAAAAAAGGAAGAAAAAAGCCCCAAACAAAACAAGCTCTGAGACTTCAGACTTCTCTAGCTTTTTCAGACGAAACAGAAAATTATGAACTGGATCAAATCTTATCCTATAACTATGATATATAACCTGTACAAAACAGGTTATCCCTACATGTACTTTATGTGACACAGAGTAGTGATGGGGTGCAAAACCAATGTTTATTACAAGCTTAGTAGAAACATCTTGAATAAAAAACCGAAGAACCACAAGACGAGTTGATTTGTAATGTTTTCATAAGATTGTGCTGTTTCCCACTCTAGCCAGAGGACCAGATCAAGTTCTAATTTTATTGTTACTCAAGGCTGCTTACAGTTCAGATCAAGCCTACTGTTAAAGCATTTTGTCTACAATCTGTTATTTTCAGTGTGATTGACAAAGAAGTATCATAAAGTGATCTGTGCTCCAGCTTCTTAGTAAGAAGGGTCAAGTTTCTACCAGGCTATCTGAAAAACTACTAAGAAAAGTGCTAAATAAGCTATCTAAAGAATGTTATGCTACTGAAAAAGACCCTTTTGTTATAATTATTTTGACATAATTTTGCTTTTTCAAATGGCTGACTTGTGAAAGTATATGTATTTTTAAATCAGAACAAAAGGAGCCTTGTTTTTATATTAAAATGACATTGAAGAACACATTTAGGTGGACAATTACTGTTGCTACTGTGATATGATGTTCTGGAAGAAATTTATGTGTTTTCAGGAGTCTGCAATTTTTGTACTGGTAATAGAATTCAACGTGCATATAAAAATACTTTAAAGTATTTCTGTAATAATTTGCAGTACTTACTATATGAGTGACTTTCAAGGTATCACCATCAAATCTGCACAGGCTGGCGCCATCTTCAAGAAAAGCATCACATTCTTCTAATTCCTGAGCATTACAAGGTGGTTTTTCTTTTTCAGGGTTTGGATTCTGAAATAAGGACAATGAATTTTCAGACTACACTGAAAATCCAAACTACAGAGAAAAAAAAATCCCTTTCCATAACAAAAAAAATCAATAGAACTGGAAGAATCATTTGCATATCCATACATACTGAAATATTAAGCTATTATGTACTTATTCAAAATAATTAGAACTATTTCTGCTGTGGAGGTTAGCATGAGTGGTAGGTATAATAAAATCCATTTCAGTTTGAGGAAAGGTACATAAGCCACTCAAACATGGTCAATAAATTCCCTTCTCTAAAAGTATACAACCCTGAAAACCTATGCACATTCAGTAAATGTACAGCAATGTAAGCTTGTTTCACTCTGCTACTGAAAATGCTATTAAAAAAGTGGATTAATTAATTTTGTAAGGAGTTCTAAATACTTGCTTCCTTTTAGCTTTACTACTAATAATTTTAATTTATTCAAATATGTTTAATTTTTTTAAAATAACTGAAAACTACGATTAAAAAATCATAACTTTAACCTCAGTATGGGGTACAAAAGAAAAGATATTTGAAGTTCCCAATAAAACTGAAGTCAAAAGATATACTACAATCTTTTGCTCACAAATAGAGAGGGAGCAAGGAGAGAAATCAATTTGAAGTACTAAACAGAATAACACTTTTCAGCCTTATTTGAAAAAAACAATAATCCAAAACTAATATATCAAGAACCACAAGGAATCACACTTCAAAAATTTTAGATGAAATGCCATTTTCTAATTAAACCAAGAGGGGAAGTATCAAGCAAACAGCAGTTAAAAATTACATTTTCTTTTGTTTTAAGTAGACTTCCTGTATAACAATAATGCCAGAAAGTTCATGAATCATGTTTATGGTTTCCTAAATTTTCCTTTTAAACATGTCATTTACACTCACAGTATGCAGGTCAAATACAGTATCCCTAGGAAGTCAGTAGAAAAGTATTGGTAACCTATTGATGAACAAGAAACAGACAGCCTCCAAAATCAAATGAACTGCTTTAAAACAAACTGCCACATCCTAAATGGTGGGAACAAAGTTTATTTTCAATGTTAAATCAGGCTCCTGTTTGGTGCACAGACTCCATCATGTAAGCTAAACTGAGTCCCATGTGAAGATGATATTACTGCTCAAAATACATTTGCAACTCTAGTGCCATTTGTTTGCAAACAGTTTCAATTAAAAATGAATGTAGTTAGGAGTCTGAACAGTAAATGAACTAATGAACCAGGTCAATGAACTGCAAATAACGATATCAAGAAAAGACAACATGCAAATGTACAAGAATTTTGAATGCATGATTTTCGACTCTTTACCATTACTTCAGAAGTCAGATGCATCAGGCTTTCAGCTATTTCGGAGCATTGGGAAGGGTCCATAATGAATTCTCCTCTTGTGTCACCAAGTATTAGCTCTGGCCACCGGGATCCCTCGTTTCTCTTAATTAGAGAAATTTCCAAACTAAAATGTAAAGAGAAGAGAAAGAGCACATGAAAACACTACATCCATTTGTCAGATTAGGAAAAAAACCCTGTAGATTAGAGCACTTCTCTTCAAACTGAATTAATAATGAAAATCACAGAAACCATTAGCATTCAAATTATAAAATAAACCATTCTAACAAAAAATATTCTAAAGAAAAACAGACCAAGGATTGATTTCTAAAAGCCTAAGCACAAATCTCAGAGTTTTCAATGTAAATGCAGTTTCCCCTGAAGCAGACTCATTAAAATACTTCATATATAGTAGGAGAACACTTTTAAAGCAATTTTTTCAAAGACTGCCAGACTTTTACTACAGCAGTTTATTTGAAACACAAGTAGTGATTTCTAGAACTACTTAAGTGTGCCCTACATTTATATAATATCTAGGACAAAAATATTTTTTTTAAGAGACCTCAGAAATACCACAACAGTTAATTATATATACTATTATCTAAAATAATATCTCAGAAGAATAAAGATTTATGTAACATAAAAACCCCAACAGAATAATAGTTTTTCAACAGAGAATAATCATTAATTATTAGGAATACCTAATTAACTAAATGCAAAATAAGACACTTAGCCCACGCACCAACACAGCAATTCCATTTAAATACTGTTTTAGACAAACACACATATGTAATGATAAAATTAAAGTTAAGTTTTATTACACTCAGTTTTTAGATACACTTTTAGGGCTTCCAGCAAAAACAGCTATAGCGTTTCTGACAGAAAACTTTTTAAGTTACTAACTACTGCATCATAGCAACAACTATTTGGTGGACCCTGAATCAGTTTCTGAAGCCATTTCACTGGTATTAGAAATAGCACACTTACAGAAGACATTTAGGGCAAGTTTTAGACTTTTAATCAACAGATTTATAGTGACACTTCAGTACAAACATTAAGAACCGAGTGCAACTAATTACACTGAAATATGGTATTACTATTTCTCATTAAAGTAAGCCTGAGATTCATACAATATCACTCACTCGATTGAATAAAAAAATTGAGTTAGCTATTTTTCAGCATGATACCTAATAATCAACAACCATGAAGTCATGAAGTTTAAGATACAGTATTAGTATAATCTATATACAAACATATAATTCTTCTGGAGAATTACTGTTTTTTACATTTAACCTTTTGGGGACCTGATCTCAACAGAAAGGGTGGCCTTTGCTGTAGATAAACAGCTATCAAGTGTTAAGTGGATCAACTGGTGATGTACATGTTGAGTTCATTACCAGAGTGAATATCTTTCTGAGTTAGCCAGACCAGCGTGCTGAGTGAATAGATGGTCCAGTCCAGGCAGAGTACAAAAACTAGACAACTCACAAAAGAAAAATCTGACTATGTTTTAGAGACATCTGAATTATTCCCCCCCTTCCATTCTTTCATATTTTTATTTCAGAAAGAAAACTAAAATTTACTTCTCAAATAAAAGCATGAATAGTTCTATTTGTGGTCTACAGCACGTTAGGTTCACACAGATTCACTGTCTATAATTTACATAATGTATAATTGATTAGGAAAGTATGATAAGGAAATTATAAGTCAAACCTAAAGAATTTCTTACATTATTACTAAAAAAGCTTGTTTGTGGAAAATTGAAGTAAAAAGAGAAATTATTAACACAAACAACAAGGTAAATTCAAGTTGACTCTGCTTACAAATCTATGTTTAACATTTTGGTGTTTAAGTGTTTTGGTTTTTTTTCCTGGAAAGTTAAATGTGAAAGGAGAGGATCACTTCCACAATTAGATAAAGAATGTGAGAGAGCACTGCAAAAGCGGTGAACTGTTTTCAGCAGAGGAAACAGATTCTTGCAAGAAGGGACACTGGGTATAGCATTAAAAGAGCCCATTCCCTGGTATATACTCTGAAATCAGTTCCTACCAACAGGAAAACTAAATCATATACAATACCTTTTGTTCTCTTTAATTATCCATGTGCAGCTTTCATGGTCCACAGGTGAATAGAGCTTTCCTTCCATCAAAGGAGGCTGGTCTCTCAGCGTAACACGTATGTTATCAGGGGAAAAATGTACTTTTATGTCATCTTTAGTGATGTCCTGAGGCAGATGAACTGTTATTGTCACATCATCTTCGGTCTGCTGCCAGTAATAAAGAGGGTCTACAATTGCAAACATGCAGGAAAATACAAATTAGATTATAAGGATTCAAGGATTACTGGATCCCACAGCATACAGTGCTGGGGCATATGGAATTTTGTGAAAGAGTGGAAATTAACTTTTACTCTGAACAATGTGCACAAAATATATTCTGATCATAAAATGGAGAAACACTTTTTTAGCTATCAAGTTTGTCTGTGTCCCTCATTTAGAAAGTAATTTATATTCATGTCTATACTCAAATATGCTGGTAGAGTTATACAATGGGTATTAACTATTACTCTCAAGTTTACTGTAGCATTACAAAATTGATAGCCAAAATCTACTTAAATACACTGAAACATTAATGATTAATAATCTGGTTGAAGAGACATCGGGTACAGTGGTACTTACAAGCTACTGAATGCTCAGATGTATACGCCATTCAGAGATGTGAACACTTTTTTCTTACATATTTTGCCAGAGGTCATGCTGCCTATTCAACAGAAATGATTTTGGAAGACCAAGTAGTCTTAAAATGCCTCAGCTAATGGAGATGAAATAAAACTGTCTGCCCAGAACTAGTGATTGACTTTTTCTACTTGGTCTAGAATCTGTCTGATGTCTATCTTTACAATTAAACTACTAGAAGTGGCCTTTTAAGGGAAACGTTTATACAAAAGGAAGGCTATGACAACCTGAGTGGGTAGTGCACAGTTGGTCACAGAAACAGATGAATACATTTTCTAAAGAGCAATCCTGTACAATTGACCTTTCTATTTTGAGAAAAAGTACAGTACTGGCTCCCTTTGGAAGCTCTCAAGTTGTCACAACACAACGCGAGGCTTTATTAATTTAAGCTTCGTACCAGCAACTGTGACACTGGAAGGACTCTTGCACTGTTGCCCACTGCCATGAGTTTCATGTTTGCAATGGATAAGTCACAGGTGTTACAATTATACTTCCCAGAAACTATTAGTATCTGAGACATGACAGCCTTCAAAATTCTGAATATGGATATAGATTGTATCTGATATTAAAAGTCTTTTATGCCTGCAATTTTATATAACCATGCAACTAAAATTAGAGCCTACCTTAGGTCTAGCAAAAGACAAATGCTCCCTTGGAGAGATATTAGACTTCCCTCTAAACTAGGAGTTCAGGTTTCAGTACTTTCTTTACCATTAGATTTTTGTGCCATGGTAAGTTTTCTAAAGGTATTGCTGCAAAGCGTATTTCACACATTGTAGATTTCTGGGTAACACTGTATGTCTACATGAAATGAGCTATGTTAAGAGCCATATAGTGCTCTTAAATGTGTTTTTTTAATCATACTCAGCCCACAACTCAAGCTCTTAAAATCCTTAAAGCACTGAACTAGCTAATGCAGGTGACAGCTGCATAGACATTGCATTATGGTGCTCAATCCACTGAAGAACTCCTTTGCCTCAAATTTATATGTACAACGTTATGGCAACATTAAGGCATTCCAGAAATTTGATCTTTTTGTACTGTGTTCCAAGTTAGGACTTGTTCATTAACAAATGCCTCATATTCAAAAGCAGAAATAAAACCCAAGATAATACAATGTAACTACATAAACATACAACGTAAGTCATACTTAAGAATAAACAACTTTATTAATAGGTTTTTAGACATTTAGTTTTATTTTGATTGCAAAGAAAATAAAGTATGGATGCCTTTTGTTGAAATTATTATTTTTTTCTGAACTGCTTTCCCACTGGAAAAAAGATAGTATTTTACAGGATTCTCATTTTTGAAAAAGGAAAAGGCTTTTTAAAATTATTATTTAAATTTTAGGCAGGAGTAAATTACATATCAAAAAGCTTTCTTAGGAACAACAGTTTGAGGGGGTCAATGCCCTCCTCCCATCTAGGAAGACGGATTTCTTAGTTTGAGTACTTCAGCCAGATGTATAAATTAGGTGTTACCAATCCAACTACTACAAAATACTTACTACAGTTCTGTTTCCAAGACAGTCTTTTCCTTAAGACAGAAAAATTCTGTGTCGCCTTTCCAAAAAAGTACCTCATATAGGTTTATGCAAAAAACAAACAAACAGAAAAAAAGCGCCAATCTGTCTAGAAGATAGATATTAAAACAAACATTTATAGCTAGAGTTTCCAAACAAATGCTAAACTGACAAGATATTTTCTAAGACAAAGAAGAGAGCAACCTACCATAACCTGCCAGATGAGTCTTACCTTTCTTTTCATTTAATACTTTTGTATCATCATTTTCTTCTAATTTGTCACTTTCACTTTCCATAAATTTGAATGGTTTGTGGGAAACAATCATAAGACCATCTCCACTTTGCTCTATTGCTGCATAATGGGGGACTGATTTTCCTTGTAAAACTCTCCTTTTAATGATTTCATATTTATGAACACCTATTAAAAAAAAAAAAAGTGGTAATATTTTTCTAGAAGACAAATTATATCTGAGAAACACATTACACTTAAAAACACTATGCAAATCTACTTCTTAAATCACACTACTGTATTTTAAAAGGAAATTTCTACTTCCCAATGAGTTTGTTAAATATTGGATTATTCTAAGATTGCCTTTTTTATTCATGATATCCTTGTTGATCACAGCTAGCCCAGCACAGCCTCTGTACAAACAAGTTTACCAAATAATTTTCAAGCTGCTGTACAAACCTGAGAAACAATGAAATAGCTAGTGGGAATACTTTACTCATAATGGAAAATGCCCATATTCCTCAACTCTTAAGACACTGCTCTCTCAAAGGGAGGTCCCAGATGTCAGCTAGTGGCATCAAGGACCATGTCATTCCCTACTGTGCTCTGACACACGTGTACTCCTGACTCCAAACACCAGTAAAGTGACAGGTTCTAGCACAACATTTATTCCTTTTCCATTGGAATCTTACTGCCCCCAGAGTCCTCATGGACAACCATCCAGCCCCAAGAATCACACCATATGCCTGAAAGTATCATCCAGATGCTTCTTGAACTCCGTCAGGCTTGGTGCTGACTTCCCTGGGCAGCCTGTTCCAGCTCCCAGCCACCCTCTGGGTGAAGAACCTTTTTCTAATGTTGAATCTTAACCTCCTCTGACACAACTTCAGACCATTCCCTTGGGTCCTGTCACTGGTCACCACAGAGAAGAGATCAGTGTCTGCCCCTCCTCCTCACAAAGAAGTTGTAGACTGAGGTCTCCTCTCAGTCTCCTCCAGGCTGAACAGACAAGTGACCTCAGCCCCTCCTCATGTGGCTTTCCCTCAAGGCCCTTCACCATCTTCGTTGCCCTCCTTTGGATGCTGATGGATAACTAGGTATAATTTAAATCCTCTCAATTGGTTACCTTCTTTGCTAAGCAAGAAGTGGATTAAAGGTTAGTAACGGGACTATAATGTAATTCCAGTACTTATTGGTGTTAATTAAATCACCACTCTTTAGAAGCTCTGGCAGGACTGGAGGAAGGGCAGCATTAACTGAAGAGATTCAACAATTCTAATTAGAGACAGAGTAAGAGATCTATATAATCAGAAGGTTCCAAGCAAGAGGGTAACATGCTTTAAAACATTAACAAATTACTTTGACTTAGATACATAACCAAAAGGAGCATGTTTTTGTTGCAGTGGGAAGTCAGCCACTCTGTGAATGAGTTGGTATTTAACTGACAGAATCTAACCAGGCACTGAAGCATAACAAATTAGTTTGTATGTCTCTCCTACAGCATTTGCTCACTGGTTAAAAGGCATTACAATCTCACAGCTTACTGCTGTGTGACAAAACCAATTGTAGAGTATTTCTAATCAATCATCAACACCTCAAAAAGTTTTGAGTAAGTCTTTATGATCTTTCTGATAAGTTCATACCAAATGATTTTTTCATAGAGAAGGTCAAACGAAAGCTAATGTCACGTTTCCTTAGCCTGATAAAGCAGTATGATGGCTCTTAATTTCAAGCTTTTACAGTGAGGATTCCTAAAACATTGGTTAGCTAAAGAAAATAACAAAGTTTGAAAGGGTATACCTTTGTTACAGTCTTCTTAAGTACTGCACAAGATGTGAAGACCTAACCACTGCCTCCATTCTGATTTCTTTTCATACTTCCATTTTTTTTGTTCTTAGGTAATACAATAGTGGTGGGTGTGATTACTTTGTCTGGCCAACCACACACAACACAGACTCTCCAAGTTTTTAGTGTCAAGAGACATAACTATGTTTTAGGGCTTTGCTTTGATGAATCACAGATTTTGGCAATTTAATAAATGGCTTGTTGATTAACTACTTAACTCTTACCACAATATGATTTGATAAACTGAACCCGCAGGCAAAGTTTCAAGAAAGGTTAAGCACAGCAACTACTGATGGAAGAGGATGAAAAGAATTGTAATTCCTCAAAACAGTTTTATCTTTGAGACTGGTTCATATATCAGTCTGATTTTTGAGTTGTTTATTTAAATTAACTCAAAACTTAATTTTCTCTTCAGTTTGCTTTGAATCTTGTTATTTACGTCTCTACTGACAATAATCTCAAAAATTCTGTCTATTCCTTGGAAATGCTGGAAAACTGGCAAACCATTTTGAAAGATTTTTAAATCCACATCTATGAGTTCCATGACTATTTGTCATAAGTTATAAAAAACCACATTGTTAAAAAGAATTTGTTCATAAAAATGTACAGTATTAGACAACATAATAAAAATTTGTGTTACTGCTTTCACTAAGCAACAGTCTTAGTTTATACTGGCTGTGTTACTGATTTAGTTTTCCTTCTAAGTTATAGCCAGTAATGTTAAGAGGTTTCTTTTTCTTGTTGAGCTGGCCACAAAAGCATAAGGCAGTCAGTTTCATGTGGCTTTCTGGCTCTCTGAGAAATACTGGCATCACCCAAGATTTCAATAGCAGCAAACATGGATAAAGCCATTGAGGGCAACACAGCTGGTGAAAGGTTTGGACGGAATGTCCTATGAAGAGTGGGTGAGGGCTTCAGGCTTGTCTAGTTTGCAGAAAATGAGGCTGAGGGGCCACCTCATTGCTCTCTACAGCCTTCCTAAGGACGGAGAGTGGAAAGGAAAATGCTGAGCCCTTCCTGGTATCCAGTGACAGGATGGGTGGGAATGGTTCAGAGCTGCACCAGATGAAGTTCAGACTGGGCATTAGGAAGCATTTCTTCACTTTGGCCACAACAACCCCCTGCAGCGCTACAGGCTGGGCACAGAGTGGCTGGAGAGCAGCCAGGCAGAAAGGGACCTGGGGGTGCTGATCGACAGGAGGCTGAACATGAGCCAGCAGTGTGCCCAGGTGGCCAAGAAGGCCAATGGCATCCTGGCCTGCATCAAGAACAGTGTGGCCAGCAGG
>NW_020956393.1:95284-98195 GCF_003031625.1 Empidonax traillii
ATCCTGGCCTGCATCAAGAACAGTGTGGCCAGCAGGAGCAGGGAAGTGATCCTTCCCCTGTACTCTGCGTTGGTGAGGCCACACCTTGAGTATTGTGTTCAGCTCTGGGCCCCTCAGTTCAGGAAGGATATTGAGGTGCTGGAGCGGGTCCAGAGAAGAGCAATGAGGCTGGTGAAGGGACTTGAGCACGAGTCCTGTGAGGAGAGGCTGAGGGAGCTGGGGTTGTTCAGTCTGGAGAAGAGAAGGCTTAGAGATGACCTCATCACTCTCTACAACTACCTGAAGGGAGGTTATAGCCAGGTGGGGGTTGGTCTCTTCTCCCAGGCAACCAACAATAGGACAAGGGGACATGGGCTCAAGCTCTGCCAGGGGAGGTTTAGGTTAGATGTTAGGAAGAAATTCTTTACAGAAAGGGTAATCAGGCATTGGAACGGCCTGCCCAGAGAGGTGGTGGATTCACCATCCCTGGAGGTTTTTAAGCAGAGATTGGATGTGGCCCTTAGTGCCATGGTATAGTAATTGGAGTTGGATCAGGGGTTGGACTTGATGATCTTGGAGGTCTTTTCCAACCCAGTCTATTCTATGATTCTATGATTCAATGAGAAGGTATATAAGCACTGCAACAGGCTCCCTAGAGAGGTGGTTGAAGGCCCAAATCTGTCAGTGTTTAAGAGGCATTTGGACAATGCCATTGACAACATGCTTTAACTTTTGGTCAGCTGTGAATTGGTTAGGCAGTTGGACTAGATAATTGTAACAGGTCACTTCCAACTGAAATATTCTATTCTATTCTATTCCATTCCATTCCTAAAATATATCTAGGAGACTGAGTAACATTTGACTACTAACACCACAGGATGCAATCAACTGCTTTAGTTCAAGTATTTAAAGATCTTGTTTCCATCGGTATCCAAATTAGAAAGATAATGAGCAAGAGCATATCACAGACTTGCCAAGAAGGTATATTAATTTAATCCATGCATCTCTAAATCAGTCAGTGAAGCATGGGGTCTTTATGTAAATCACTATATTAATGTATGTATATAGGGTCATATTGAACATATAGAGTAACATTTGCCAAACTTTATTAGCATAATATATTAATAGGTATTAATACACTAACTAATATGTTTTTAATGTGTAGCTCTAAAATTAACATAAAAGTTATGTTATTCTTCATACTCATTGTAGGAAAATGTAGAATATGCAGCATTTATTTTGTTACAGGTGTTATATTTATCTCATATTAATTCCAATATCACTACAACATTAATTGGAAGCTACAAAAACACCAAGAAAATCCATAACCAAAGACCCATATCCAGCTGTACACATTTTGAAAAGTACAACAGACAGCAGTTCCAAATAGTTTTGTATAACCTCAATTTTACAAGACCAAGCTAAAACAAAACTGCATTTCATAACATCAAAGTAAAGTTCTATCTTGTTTTCTAGTTATCTTCACCACACATGTATAAAAATTGACTTCTTCCTGCTTTCCAAATGTCTGTCAGATTTTAGGTCTACAATCAATAACTTGATCCCAAAATGTAAGAAAAAATTACCTATGTAAAATCTAAGTTGAAGTTTTGGGGAAAAGAAATATCAGCAGTTGTGGAAAAGCAACTGCTAAGACAAAAAAATTGTTAATTTTTTAAACATTACTCACCAGTAACATAAACGTAAAACACTTACCCTCTTTGCTTATCTCTGCAATCGTAACCCATTCCAAGGTAACATGAAATCCACTTCCTTTTGTGTCCAATTCATCTTTTTCTACCCTAAGCAGGAGCACAGCTATTGAATGTATATCAGATTTTACAAATGAAACACTGTGTGCTATAATAAATGGACTCCCTAATTCTTCATTAAACACAATCTAGAAGACAAAAATGTAGAAAAAAGTCAGACAGTTAAACCTGGAAGCCCTGATTTTCACAGAAAGCAGTGAAAGGTTTCAGTGAATATTGAATCAGTAGCAGTTTGCCTCCCACAAACCTCTCTGCCAATATGAATCCATGAATGTCACACACTTCTGGCTCCTTCTTCTGTAACTGTCAAATAACTATTTTCAAATGTTTCTAGTTACTATTTTTCATATTACCCAATCATTATAAGGGTCTATTAAGCAAAGCACAAAGATCCCCAAACCCATCTGCATTATGGCTGTTTACTACCACAATATGTGGAAGTACAACTGATCCATAGGGATCCATAAACACTGTCTATCAACCAGGGAAACAGTCTCAGGCTCAAGGTGAAAAGGAGGCATTTCCCCACGGCCCTCACTGCTTCTCTAGACACCTCTGCATTCTGAAAATCTTTGTAGACCTTGATATGTGCAAACATGAAGATAAAAAGGTCCAGTCCATCACTGCCAATGTTTAATCATCAAACATAAGGGGAAGAGGAATCTCTCTATTTGAGTACTGTCTTTTGCAAAGAGATTCCATTTTCTTTATTTATGAAGTACTACAAAGAAGAGTAAAAAAGAAAAACCTATAATGAAGTTAGGCATATAATATTCATGCTTAGAAGAAGCTGGGGTTAGAATTCTTTTAATTTTTATTTATATATATAGATAGGAAAAGTCTATCCAATATCTGGTAGGCCAAATATATTGAATATGCTATACTGGAAGGCTAATAAGCACCGCTGTGAACACGAAATAATTAAATACAGAAGGACTCTACATTTTGTAGCATGAGACATTTAGCGTTTTGTACATATAACAGGAAATTTTAATTCTAGAAACTACGTATTTCAGCTTTTCTCAAAAAGTACCCATTCAGAAAAACCACTGGGAGCTCTACAGTCTCAGGAAATCAATTTAAATGGTGACAGAACTGAACACATAAAGTGTTTTTGTTGCACCGACAACTCCAGTGTAACTTTTAACTCCAATGTATCA
>NW_020956393.1:98216-101180 GCF_003031625.1 Empidonax traillii
GGAGGCTGAACATGAGCCAGCAGTGAGCCCAGGTGGCCAAGAAGGCCAATGGCATCCTGGCCTGCATCAAGAACAGTGTGGCCAGCAGGAGCAGGGAAGTGATCCTTCCCCTGTACTCTGCGTTGGTGAGGCCACACCTTGAGTATTGTGTTCAGCTCTGGGCCCCTCAGTTCAGGAAGGATATTGAGGGGCTGGAGCGGGTCCAGAGAAGAGCAATGAGGCTGGTGAAGGGACTTGAGCACAAGTCCTATGAGGAGAGGCTGAGGGAGCTGGGGTTGTTCAGTCTGGAGAAGAGAAGGCTTAGAGATGACCTCATCACTCTCTTCAACTACCTGAAGGGAGGTTATAGCCAGGTGGGGGTTGGTCTCTTCTCCCAGGCAACCAACAATAGGACAAGGGGACATGGGCTCAAGCTCTGCCAGGGGAGGTTTAGGTTAGATGTTAGGAAGAAATTCTTTACAGAAAGGGTAATCAAGCATTGGAACAGCCTACCCAGAGAGGTGGTGGATTCACCATCCCTGGAAGTTTTTAAAAAGAGACTGGATGTGGCCCTTAGTGCCATGGTATAGTAATTGGAGTTGGATCAGGGGTTGGACTTGATGATCTTGGAGGTCTTTTCCAACCCAGTCTATTCTATGATTCTATGATTCAATGAGAAGGTATATAAGCACTGCAACAGGCTCCCTAGAGAGGTGGTTGAAGGCCCAAATCTGTCAGTGTTTAAGAGGCATTTAGACAATGCCATTGACAACATGCTTTAACTTTTGGTCAGCTGTGAATTGGTTAGGCAGTTGGACTAGATAATTGTAACAGGTCACTTCCAATTGAAATATTCTATTCTATTCTATTCCATTCCATTCCTAAAATATATCTAGGAGACTGAGTAACATTTGACTATTAACACCACAAGATGCAATCAACTGCTTTAGTTCAAGTATTTAAAGATCTTGTTTCCATCGGTATCCAAATTAGAAAGATAATGAGCAAGAGCATATCACAGACTTGCCAAGAAGGTATATTAATTTAATCCATGCATCTCTAAATCAGTCAGTGAAGCATGGGGTCTTTATGTAAATCACTATATTAATGTATGTATATAGGGTCATATTGAACATATAGAGTAACATTTGCCAAACTTTATTAGCATAATATATTAATAGGTATTAATACACTAACTAATATGTTTTTAATGTGTAGCTCTAAAATTAACATAAAAGTTATGTTATTCTTCATACTCATTGTAGGAAAACGTAGAATATGCAGCATTTATTTTGTTACAGGTGTTATATTTATCTCATATTAATTCCAATATCACTACAACATTAATTGGAAGCTACAAAAACACCAAGAAAATCCATAACCAAAGACCCATATCCAGCTGTACACATTTTGAAAAGTACAACAGACAGCAGTTCCAAATAGTTTTGTATAACCTCAATTTTACAAGACCAAGCTAAAACTAAACTGCATTTCATAACATCAAAGTAAAGTTCTATCTTGTTTTCTAGTTATCTTCACCACACATGTATAAAAATTGACTTCTTCCTGCTTTCCAAATGTCTGTCAGATTTTAGGTCTACAATCAATAACTTGATCCCAAAATGTAAGAAAAAATTACCTATGTAAAATCTAAGTTGAAGTTTTGGGGAAAAGAAATATCAGCAGTTGTGGAAAAGCAACTTCTAAGACAAAAAAATTGTTAATTTTTTAAACATTACTCACCAGTAACATAAACGTAAAACACTTACCCTCTTTGCTTATCTCTGCAATCGTAACCCATTCCAAGGTAACATGAAATCCACTTCCTTTTGTGTCCAATTCATCTTTTTCTACCCTAAGCAGGAGCACAGCTATTGAATGTATATCAGATTTTACAAATGAAACACTGTGTGCTATAATAAATGGGCTCCCTAATTCTTCATTAAACACAATCTAGAAGACAAAAATGTAGAAAAAAGTCAGACAGTTAAACCTGGAAGCCCTGATTTTCACAGAAAGCAGTGAAAGGTTTCAGTGAATATTGAATCAGTAGCAGTTTGCCTCCCACAAACCTCTCTGCCAATATGAATCCATGAATGTCACACACTTCTGGCTCCTTCTTCTGTAACTGTCAAATAACTATTTTCAAATGTTTCTAGTTACTATTTTTCATATTACCCAATCATTATAAGGGTCTATTAAGCAAAGCACAAAGATCCCCAAACCCATCTGCATTATGGCTGTTTACTACCACAATATGTGAAAGTACAACTGATCCATAGGGATCCATAAACACTGTCTATCAACCAGGGAAACAGTCTCAGGCTCAAGGTGAAAAGGAGGCATTTCCCCACGGCCCTCACTGCTTCTCTAGACACCTCTGCATTCTGAAAATCTTTGCAGACCTTGACATGTGCAAACATGAAGATAAAAAGGTCCAGTCCATCACTGCCAGTGTTTAATCATCAAACATAAGGGGAAGAGGAATCTCTCTATTTGAGTACTATCTTTTGCAAAGAGATTCCATTTTCCTTATTTATGAAGTACTACAAAGAAGAGTAAAAAAGAAAAACCTATAATGAAGTTAGGCATATAATATTCATGCTTAGAAGAAGCTGGGGTTAGAATTCTTTTAATTTTTATTTATATATATAGATAGGAAAAGTCCATCCAATATCTGGTAGGCCAAATATATTGAATATGCTATACTGGAAGGCTAATAAGCACCGCTGTGAACACGAAATAATTAAATACAGAAGGACTCTACATTTTGTAGCATGAGACATTTAGCGTTTCGTACATATAACAGGAAATTTTAATTCTAGAAACTACGTATTTCAGCTTTTCTCAAAAAGTACCCATTCAGAAAAACCACTGGGAGCTCTACAGTCTCAGGAAATCAATTTAAATGGTGACAGAACTGAACACATAAAGTGTTTTTGTTGCACCGACAACTCCAGTGTAACTTTTAACTCCAATGTATCA